>NW_007079860.1:301016-360338 GCF_000164805.1 Carlito syrichta | reverse complement strand
CACCTCAGCCTCCCAAAGGCGCGGGATTACAGGCTGAGCCACCGAGCCCGGCTTCCCTGAAATTCTTAAATCATCACTTATACACTTTCCTCCTTACAGTCCTCTACAGTCTCCTTTACTTAATAAAACCATATTTTCAAAATTTAACATTTTTCCCTTGTTGAAATATTTAAAATAATTATGCAAACTACATAGCACAAAATTAAGATGGCACTTGAATGCTATCTGACAAATTTTTGTAGCTAAGTAACCAATTAGAGTAATTTAAGTCTAAAAAAAATTGTGTTTCATTGTGGTAAGTCAGCCAACATAGAACTTTTTTTGAAGGGAAGGGTGCTGAATTACTTTAACTGTAACTATGTAGTATTGCCTCTGAAAGTAATTAATTTCTTTTTGAAGGTCTATTTTCTTGTATATGCTATGTTTTAAATTTGATCTCAACTAAGGCTGGCAAAAAAAGTGAATACTCCTTTCTGAGTTGATTATCCAAAATAAGTACTCTCTGATAAAGTGATGACTAGAAACTTTGCTATATTAAAATTTATGATTCTACCTATTCTTTAATAAATATCTATATATGGTATTTATTCAATTAGAAGATATTTTTGTATGCCACATAAACAAAGTTCTATTACATAATATACCTAAAGAGCTATAATACAGAAATGTATTTCTCATTAATATATAAAATTTATACTATGAATATGTTGCTTATATATTTATAAAAGGCTATTTGCAATAATGTAAGATATGTTCTTTTTGTCTGTAATATTATTTCTATTTTAAGTTCTAGTTTACAGGTCTTCTAAAGTTACAATAATATGCTCATGGGATCAATAATTACCATCAGCCCAATCACAGAACACACTCTAAATAAAGGTCAAGTTTCAAGGAAAACATTGCCAAATGCCAATAAAATAAGCTCTAAATTTGTCTGATACCTCACTAATATGTTAGGAATTCTCAAATGCTTAATGGTCTACAAAGTCTGTTTTGTCATTTAGTGATTTTAATTAATTAATTAATTAATTTTATTTAGTCATTTAATAATTAGGCAAAATACTATTGTTCATTTGACGTTATAAAAACATTTTGATGGGGATTTGTTACTTGATCTGATTAATGAGTTAGAGTCTCTTTATTATATAGTTATTTCTCTATTTTTCTGGTATTGTAAAAGCTCTTGATAAAATTTTTTTAAAAAACACCTCTAGGCCGGACGCAGTGGCTCAAGCCTATAATCCCAGCACTTGGGGAGACTGAGGCAAGAGGACTGCCTGAGCTCAGGGGTTTGAGACCAGCCTAGGCAACTTGGTGAGACCTCATCTCCACAATAAACCAAAAAATAAGCCAGGCATGGTAGCACACTTCTATAGTTCCAGCTACTTGGAAGGCTGAGGAAGAAAAATTGCCTGAGCCCAGCAGGTTGAGGCTGTGGTGACTGTGAGCATGATACTGCACTCTGGCCTGGGCAACAGAATGAGACTCAAAAAAAAAGCAAACAAAAACCCCTTCTTACTCCTTTTTATTTACTTCTTGTTTAGGTGTACTGTCATTTTTTAAAATTTATATCCAGAGTACATATGTTTTATTTCAAAATATTGCTTACATACATACATAAACTGAAAATACATTAGAAAAATAATGCCCACTGCTCTTCTTGTTTCTTACTACATATACTTTAATGTTATGAAAGCATAATTCTTTACATTCTTTAATGATATCAATTTTAAAAACGTGAACTATATGCATTTTATATTTTTGTATAATTTTTGTATTATTTGGAAGTTATATAATAAATTAACAAAAGGTCTCATTAAGTTAATACATTTTGGGTAGTTTTATAAAAATAAAAAGTAAAATCTGTTTTTTATTTGCTAGATTATTCAACATTTTGCTTTATATTATAAGATTGCATCTTCAGGTATAACAGTGTTGAGTTAAATCATACACTTTACAAAATAAAATGTGGCCTTAGCCTTCAAGAGTTTGATGGATACAACTGAAATGTCTAGTCCTCGTTCAGTGATATGTTTCTGGAATTATATAAACTTCACTATATATTATAAAACAGTCTTTCTATTCTTCACCTTGTCAAAGATTTACAGTTTTCCTGACCTAGAATTATAAAATTGATAATTAGATTGAAGCACTAACAGTGTTTCTAAATAATTAATACTAGTAGTGTTAATAAATAAGGGTTTATGACAAATAACCTTGCAAACAAAGTACACTCTGTGGGCTAAGTATTGTTATCACTTACCAGTTCTTCCTGAAGTTGGAAAATGAGTTCATCCTTCTCTTTCAGCTGCAGCTTGAGCATCGAGCATTCATCTTTCATTATATCCTATAAAAACATCAAAGAGACGGCATAATAGGCTTAGCCCTTTCACTTTGCTCTTGGTAAGGAAAGTCGGCTTCACACAGTGGGAGATAATTGCATCTGACTAATGAAACTCAAATTTCCTCTATGGTGCCATATTTCTTTAAAATATAGTGTAAGTTGCAAAAAATAAGTTAATAGTATCCAAAAACATGCTATTATGCAGTTAGAATAATGTGTGTATACACATACACACACACACACACACACACACACCCGTTATTTTCTTGCAGTTTTTTGTTTTCTTTTTGATATCCCTGTTTGCATTTGTTTCCTAAGACAGAAAACTAATGAACGATCCTAAATTCTTTCCTCTCATTCTCATGCATACATAATTAGTGGGATAAAAATAACTATATATTAAACATACTATATCTACCATTTGTTCCCCTATTACAATTAAATACTAATTCTCAAACCAATGGCCATGTTACAATGTTCATCTTCAATGATGTCTCTGTAACATTTATCCCTTTCACTAGCGCTCAATCCATGGGTATTTAATCTTCTCACTCTGCATGTACACTCGGCCATGACCTCTATGCACACAATATATCCATATCCATGGTCTCTACTCTATGCTGATAACTCCTAGATTCAATGAGATAATCCAGAATTATCATTCTTCCAAGCTCCAGCTCATAAGTACAACTACTTACTGAACATATATTTAGCACTGTCCAACAGATATTTCAACTCAACATTCAGCTCAACCTTCTCTTTCCCTACCCTGAGACTTCACTTTTGCTTATTTCTCCCTATTTTCCAAAATAATGAGCAGGAAACCATCCCCATCCTACACTTTCAGCTGCTACTCATTTGGAATCATATCTGATGCCAATTTCTTTTATCTCTAGTTCTTTACTGTTTTTTAGAACAGCTCCTCTCTATTCCACATTGACATCCTCTAGGTACCATCATGGCCCATTAACCAAATTTCTGCAATAGTCTCTATAGTGATTTCTCCCTATCTCTATCTCTATCACTTTCCCTATCTGCCAGAGATTTTTATAAGTGAGAATTAATTCTATCATTTCCTAATGATAGAATCAACTCCACTTTGATGAAAAACACCAAAAACACAGTCAGAGCTCTGTAGTATGGCATATTGTGCTCTTCATCATGTTACTTTTTTATTTCTGGAGCTGCAAAGCTTTTGACATTCAATCCCTTCACAGCCTTTGCTCACTCCTATGAAGCTAAAAGGCAATGTTGTCTCATGGATCCTCACTTTAAATATGCACATCTCTGAATTTTGCTGTCTTCTACCCATTGTATCCCTCTATCCCTCAGAGTATCTCATGTTCTAAGATGCATCTCAAGAATTACTCCCTATCTCACTAGGAAGCTTCACTTGTTGGCTGAGTTACATTCCCCTTTGGGGATGCTTCATGGAGTCTAAACCAGTCGTCATTTCATTAAAAACTTCAAATATTGTTTGCTTGTTTCTCAGCCTCACTGAATTAGTTTTCTTTCCACATTTGAGCATATAGACTCTATCGTTATATCGTTAGCATATCACTAGCACCCGACATAGTAATTGACATATATAAGATGCTCAAATTCATGTTCCCTTCCCAAATAATTTCCAATGAAAGTATAAAAATTAAGAGAGTACCTATTTCCTCTAAAATTTGTCAGCTCTATCTGAGTTGACAGGAAGAAAACAGCTAAAGGATTAGAGAAAACAGAATACTTGCTTATTTTAGTTCTCATGGTGTTAATAATTTCTACTTCTTCTATATTGAGCAAAACAGAATATATAGTTCCAATATTAATATCTCTTTCCACTTGCTGACAACAAGCTCAGCTGGGAGTGAGATGCTAAGCATCTTCATTCAGTCTCTTTTGTAGTGTCCTATTTCTTCCCCAAATCGTGGATTTTTATGGACAGAGTTTATATTTGTTGTTTTTAATATTTATGATTCGAGATTGTAAATATTACTATTAATGGCAGGAGGTTTTTCCTGCTCCACATGGCTGAGAAAAAATTAGCATATTTAGGAGGGAAGTAAGAAAATAATCATGTTGTCAGAATCAGAGAGCTACAGGATCAAATCCTTAATCCTTACTGCAAGTAACTAGCCATGTGGTTCTGTGCTAGTTACTTAGCTTCTTTGAGCCCCATGGAAATGTCTATGGAGAGTGATAATGACACTGGCTATAAACTACCTAATGACAAAAATTCTATTGTATTAATATTAGTACTTATATTTCCAAAGTCTTACACAATATCTCATTTAAGAAAAGTTAATAACATTCATAAAATAGAATGTCACACGTTGGCTCTCCAAGAATCAAATGGAGTTAAGGATGCAAAAGGTTTCCTGGAAAAGGGAAAGGAAAGAAATTGTGAAAAAGTTGGGGGAAGGATCAAAATTTGATAGACAGTAGGACCATGATTCATACTGACAAATTCTCTGCCAGCTCCAGAGCTAAGATTTCCTGTTAGAGGAGTCCCATGTTGAGGGAGAGTGTGAAGATCTTGTACAATTTCCTTGTTTAGTCATTGGTTGGGGAATGCCTCAGGAACAGCTAGTTCTCAGCCACCACTACCTTATTCATCCATTGTTTCAGACCACCCAGTTGTGAGCTTGGACTTCAGCTAGAAAGCTGAGGCAGAACTTGAAGGTGCTAACAGCTATAAGTAGTCAGTAACCACATTTCTGGCAGCTGGGTAGTGAGTCCTTTATTGAAATAGAATCTAAGACCCAGCCTAAATGTACTACAATTGTTTTTGTTAATTAATTATCGACAGTATTTTCGTATTAATTAATTAGCATTTTGTTGGTTAAATAAAGTTGAAGATTGACCTATATTGAGACTACTAGGAATTGTAAAGAAACATGGTTTCCCAAAACTATGCTCACTTTAAAAATTCCCGTACTTTATTCTTGAGAAAATTTTTCAAAAAGTTTACAATCTTACAGTTTTAAATCAGGTAGATGCCAATATGTCATTTGCATTTATTTATGAAATAACAATTTTTAAATATTTACTATGTGTCCTTAGAAGACAAGTTATGAAAGCTTTCCCTATGAATGAGTTTGCAAATAAATTTTAGTTACCCAGCATTTTGTTTTGAATTATTACATACACACGTGGCAACATTTATATAAGCATCTAACACAAAAGATGAAAGTCCTGAAATAATACTCTCTGGGCTAATAGCAACAGTCCCTCAAAATTCTTATTTTATTTGTTTTGGTGGGATAATCTATTGAGTTAGCAATCACACTGATGTGTAGAAATAACAGGATTTTAATATTCTTGGTTTTTGAAATAAGGTTATTTCATCAATCTGTAGGCTAATAATAACCAATTTAACATTGTGCTTTTAAAAATGCACCTTATTCACAGATAAGAAAACATAAATTTAATAATTATGACATCCTCTGTTTCTCATTCAAGTATAATTTTTAAGACTAAAATTCAATTCTATTATTTCCAAATTAAATAATTATTCAAAAATATGAAACTCCTATGATAGATTAAAGATGGCTATAAATCCTTTGCTAGTATGCCTATTGAAAATGAAGTCTAGGCCAGGTGCGGTGTCTCAAGCCTGTAATCCCAGCATGTTGGGAGGCCAAAGCGAGAGGATTGTTTGAGCTCAGGGATTCGAGACCAGCCCGGGCAACTTGGTGAGCCAGGCGTGGTAGCACATGCCTGTAGTTTTAGCTACTCGGAAGGCTGAGGAGGAAGGATCACCTGAGCCCAGCAGGTCCATGCTGGGGTGGCCATGAGCATGCCACTGCACTCCAGCCTGGGCAACAGGGTGAGACTCTGACTCCAAAGGGGGGAAAAAAAGAAAAGGGAGTCTAATGTTCCTCTCCTTGGATCTGGGCTGGTCTTACTTATTTGCATGACCAATAAAATATAAGGGATATAACTGCATGACTTTCAGGCCAGATCAAAAAAAAACCTTTCAGCTTCTAGGGTTGTCTTTGACAGTGTTCCTTCTCAGGTTACTCCTTTGTAGAAAGAATTCATCATCCCTGTTGAGAAGCACAAATCACATGGTGCCTCCATGAACAGCTCCATGCGAACTTCCAAAGGATTCCCAGCATCAGTAGTTAGTCATGAAAATGAATCACCTTGAATATACAACCTGGTGGAGTGTTCAGGTGATTGAGGCCTCAACCGACATCTCATTCTAACTGCCTGAGAAACCTAGGCTAGAACTGCTCAAAGGAGTCATTCTCAAGTTTTTGACTTACAACATTGTGAGCAAATAAAAGTACAGTTTTAGGCCACTGAGTTTTGGGATAACTTGTTACAGAGATGACCAGAACACATGAACAAACTCCAAATTATTATAATTTAAATTAGTGTACATAATGACTGATTAGAGTTATGTAAAAATGTATACAGCTAATTTTTAAAACAAAATATTCTGTAGTTTATTTTTTTATTTCTCTGATCTAAGTTATCTTTACTTTAAAATGATTTTCAAGTTGCTCATTTCAAGGCATATTAGGTATATTTATGTTCTTATCATATAACCTACTAAAGAATCTGAAGTATAGGTTAAAAAAATTACCTATAAGTCATTTTATCCCTCTACTTCTATTTTTACAAATTTGGAAACTCAGAGCCAGATATGCAGAAAATGGGTAATTTGTTCCAAATTCATTTTCTTTACTTTAGCACTGTGCATTTTATAATATATTATCCCTCTAATTAGAATCACTTCACTGTTGAAGATATTATGTAAATAGAAATCAAGTATCAAAAAAGAGGTAGGTAGAATCTGTGAATCATCTTGAAAATGGTCTTACACAAATTAGATATGCAAACAAAAAAAACAAATAATAATTTTAATTCTTACAAACTTCCCTAATAACTCCTCAGGTAAAATTATGAACATAATTCTTAGCTTTTAATTACAAAAACACATCAAACTTGGTATTGAGTCATCATTACTCTCTAATTATAGACTTCTGGTCTTCTCTCTGGAGGACTTTATCTTATGATTTACAAGATGTTTTATCATTCTTGTAAATGAAAAGTTCAAAAGAACAAAAGAAACAGACAACTCTATCAAAGCAAACAAGGACAAAATTGTTATGAACAAGCAAAAAGGGAGAAGAAAGGAAAAAGGACTATATCAAGGGAGGACAGCAGGGCAGAATCAGAAAACATATTAATTTGTAATAATTGACCATGTATTTTGCTGTTCTACCTAAATTAGTGATCTCCTATAATTCTTATGTTGACTTAGCTTTAAAGTAGACTGTGGTTTGCAACACCTGGGGAGCTAGAGAGTGAAATACAGCAGTACAGGCATATAATCATCCAAATAGGGCCGTGCATGTTCATCCTCCATGATGGGTCAATTGTGTTCATCAACCTCTTAGCAAAATTCATTGAAGTCCTATTTTTGAATTCATTAACTTAGTTAACAAAGTTAATAAAAACACTACTTTAATTTTTCATTATTTAACATAAAATAATTTTAAAATATTTCATAAACTATTTTAGTATTAATGATCATTACATGATACTATAAGAATTTCTTTTTATAAACATGCAATTAAAAATTATTATAGATCTGTTTTTATATGCTCACTTAAGAGATGAGTTAACATTCCATTGATTTATAATGTGTGCTTTTTTTCTATTTTTAAACCACTTTAAAAATTAGTAAGCATACCATTTTATGATGTTTTTAATGAAGCTTACTTTAATGAAATTTACTAAAGGTCAAATGCACAAAGGTTGCTCCCCAAATTATCTTTTATATATATAACTAACAAATGTATTACCAAATAACACCATAAACTATATATACTAAATCTTATTTAGAGATTAAATAAAAACAAAGTAAATGATTCTTAGATATTATAGTTGCTTTGATTTATTCTGGTTATTCATATGAGATGCTGATGCAGTTTACAAATAAAACATAAACTACAACTCAGTTTTTAAAAATATACATGATAAAATTAAATTGTATTTATTAATTTAGTATTGAAATTGCTAGTAATTTATTTTTCAAGGCATGGTCAAAAACAAATAACTGTTCAAAGTCAGTATGTTAGAAATGTATATTTTTAGTGTATAAATCAAATCAGGAAACAGTATTATTTCTTGACACAGTGGTATATCTGCTAGGATTTTCAAGCAATTAAATGTGTGTTTAGATACTTGCATAATCTTTTTCATCTATGTATGGTTCTCTTAGGATATCTTAAGAATTCTTACTGACATCTATCTTTCAAAAGATTATGACAACAACTTATATTTTTGCATAGAAGTTTTATAATTTAAAAAACACTTTTATATACACAATGTATTTTTTTTTCCTATCAGAATCTTTCCTGGCCAGTTATTGAACAAAAATTTCTAGGATAACTAAGGTGTGAGGTTTAACAGGAAGGAGAGAAGACAACTGTAGCAAAGATAAAACAAAAGGAAAACATTCATAATAATACCAAGAACCTAAAATTGTGTTAATCAACCTCTCAACAAAATTCATTAAAGTACTTTTGGAATCATTAAAAATATTAGCTTACAATGAGACATTTGCTAAGATGTTCGGAGTTCCACGTGATTATGGGCTTGTCATTTCCAAGTTAGGGTTTTCTTTGACTTACTTTTCTTGTAACAACAAGGAAAAATTGAGACTGTATAACTTTTCTATTATAACGTACTTAATCTTAGTCATTTTTTCTAATTATACAATAATCAGAGCATTTAAACCTAAGTAATGAGCCTTATAAAAAATAAATTACTACTCAAAATTTCACTACTTTGTTCTTCATTTCTTCCAAATCTTTTGTTAAAACTAAAATCTAAAAACAAATATTGGTATTTAATTTCCTGAAACCATCTTAAAATGATAGTATTTTGTACATAGAAGGATAAGAAACAAATTTCTCAGAGTCAGAATGAGTTACTAGACATGACAAATAGGTTTTCTGATCTCCTAAAACCCGTGGGTTAGCTGGGCTCAGTGGCTCAACTTGTCATCCCCCGCCTTTGGGAGGCTGAGGTGAGTGAATTGCCTGAGTCCGTGGGTTTGTGACCTGCCTGGGCAACTTGGCGAGACCTCATGTCTACAATAAATCAAAATGAGCCAGGCGTGGTAGCGCATGCCTGTAGTTCCAGCTACTTGGAAGACTGAGGCAGAAGGATCGTCTACTTGGAAGATCATCTACTTGGAAGAATCGTCTACTTGGAAGGAGCCCAGCAGGTCAAGGCTGTAGTAGCCGGGAGCGGCCACTGCACTCCAGTCTGGGTGACAGAGTGAGACTCCAACTCAAAAAAAGAAAAAAAAAAAACCGTGGGTTTCATCAAAATCAATTTGGAATTATACTCAGACATAAATGTCTTTATAAACTCATCACCAATGAGCTTCTAAACAATAACAAAAAAATAAAAGTCAACAAATGATAAATTAACACTTAATTTACACTGTCCCATTGGAACTGCTTAACAAGAAATTCTTGGAGAAAAAAATTTCCTTAAGAGATCTTGAGATTCTCTGGTACCCGTATTTTTTTTTTTTTTTTTCCCCTCAGTGGGAGAAGATAGGCAGGATTGCCACATATCTGCATTTCTTAAGCAAGGTAAAGAATTGTTTATACATCTCTTCCCACAGTGTAGAATACATAAGAAAAAAAAATGCTTACAAACATTTTTAAAAGTTCCCCTCTGTTATGAAGCATGCTTACTTGTTTTTCAGTTTTCAATAGGAATAGGGGAAATCTTATCCCCTGGCTTCATGAGCTAAGTAAGAAATTATGTTTCAACTTCATTACAAACTTATTTTCTGGAATGAAAAAAGTAATAGAAAATATCAATAATCCCCATTTCCTCCAGAAGTGTATAATACAGTTGTTTTTTGTTTTATTTTCTTTTTTAGTTTTTAAATATTGTCTTGATCCAGTTTTGAGGTCCTGACTGAAGGTCAGTTAGTATCCTTTTCTTTAGCAGTTGATTCATGTCCATACCTCAAACACTTTCCTTATCAGGTTCTCATACTCCAGGATCATTATGTACCAGTCAAAACAGCACACCCCTCATTTCCCTCCCCTGGGGCCACATACCAGGCAATTAGGGAAAGCCTCTATGCTCCAGAGCCCACTTCCATAGGAAGTCTGTGAAGCTTAGCTAGGCCCACTCTTCTTGCCATGGAAGAAGGGAGCTGAGTCATCTCTCGGGTTCTAGAAAGTTCAGACACAGGGGAAGGATGGTGTGACTAATACTGGGTACTGCTTGGTAATACTTTTATATTCCTTTCTTTTCCAGAAAGGGAGCAGTTTTGCCCTTCTGGGTTTATATAATAATAAAGGAGTGTAAAATCTAGAAAAAAAAAAAGACTTCCCTAACCTTGGCAGATCTTAAAATAATGTGAAGTACCCTGTTTTAAGAGATGCTGAATTGTGACAATGAATAAGAATACAAAAATAATTAGTACTTTTGGAATGTTTCAAAGATTCTGGCATAATTGTAAAATTTTGGATAGAAAAATAGAGAGCTCACCACTGTGCTGTGCAGGAATTACTGACAATGTAATGCAACTTAAGCAGTAGTTTCCGGGAGTCTGGAAGGTCAGAAAACTAAGCTGCATAAAAGTAATGAACATTAACTGAAGTCACAGATTATAGCTACACAACATAAACTGATAATATACCCAGGCATACCTCAGAGATACCATGGGTTTGGTTCCAGACCACCACAATAAATAAAATATCACTATGAAGGGAGTCACATGAATGTTTTGGTTTCTCTGTGCATATAAAAGTTGTTTGCACTATGCTAGTCTTTTAAGCATTCAATAGCACTATGTCTAAAAAAAGCAATGTACATACAACTTAATTAAAATATTTTATTGTTAGGAAAGGCTAATTGATCATCTGAGCCTTCATTTTTTTGCTGGTAGAGGATTGTACCTTGAAGGTGATGGCAGCTGACTGATTAGAGTGGTGGTTGGTGAGGGTTGGGGAGACTGTGGTGATTTATTAAAACAAGGCAGCAACAAAGCTTGTTGCATCAATTGACTCTTGCCTTCACAAAAGATTACTTTATAGCATGTAATGCTGTTTGAAAGCATTTTACCTATAGTAAAATGCATTTCAAAATTAGAGTCAATCCTTTCCACTGCTGTATCACTGTATAATTTATTTAATATTCTAAATTATTTGTTATCACTTCAGCAATGTTCATAGCATCTTCACCAAGATTCCACTTTAAAAAAAACACTTTCTTTGCTCAACCATAAGAAGCAACTCCTCATTTGTTCAAGTTATAACTTGAGATTGCAGCAATTCAGTCACAGTTTCAGGGTCCACTTCTGATTCTTGTTCTCTTGCTATTTATTATTATTATTACAATTTTATTTTATTTTAAAGATGTGGAGTACAATTCAGGATTAGATAGATAAGTGGTCTTGCTATTTTCACTACATCCTCCACTAAGGAATCAACTTCTTCCAAACTCTTGTTATTTTGACCTCCTCCCATGAATCACAAATCTACTTAATGGCATCTAGAATAGCAAATCCTTTTCAGAAGGTTTTCAATGTATGTTGTCCAGATTCACCAGAGGAATAAACCTCTATGGCAGCTATAGCCTTACAAAATACATTTTTTAAATACTATCACTTGAAAGTCTACATTACTCTTCGATCCATGGGCCGCACAATGAATGTTCTGCTAGCAGGGATGAAAACAACCCTTATTTCTTTGTATATCTCCATCAGAGCTCTTGGGAAACCAGGTGTATAGTCAATAAGCAGTAATATTTTGAAATGAATTGGTTATCTGAGAAATAAGTCTCAATAGTGGACTTAAAATATTTAGTAAATCAAGCTGTAAACAGATGTGCTGTCATCTAGGCTTTGCTGTTCTGTTTATGAAGCACAGAGTAGATTTTGCATAATTCTTAAGGGCTCTAGGATTTTCAGAATGAGATATGAGCAATGAATTTTACTTAAAGTCACTACCTGTACTATACCCTAACAAGAGAGTCAACCTGTCCTTGGAAGCTTTGAAGGGAGGCACTGACTTCTCATCTCTATGAAAGCCCCAGATGCCATCTTCTTCCAGGATAAAGCTGTTTCATCTACACTGAAATTCTGTTGTTTAGTGTAACCAGTAGTGTAGCTAAATCTTCTGAATAATTTGCTACAGCTTCTCCATTAGCACTTGCTGCTTCACCTTTTGCATTTGAGGTTATGGAAACAGCTGCTGTCCTTTAACCTCATGACCAACCTCTGCTAGCTTCCATCTTTTCTTCTGCAGATTCCTTCCCTCCCTTAGCCTTAACAGAATTGAAGAGAGTTATAGATCCTTGTTGGATTAGGCTTTGGTTAAAGGAACTACTATGACGATTTTAATCTTCTGTTCAGACCAATGATACTGTCTCCATAGCTACTGGAGTAGCATTTCTAACGTCCTTTAAGAACTTTCCCTGTGCATTCACAGCTTGGCTGTTTGGTGCAAGAAGCCTAGTTTTCGGTTTATCCTGGCATTTGACATGTTTTCCTCACTCAACTTAATCATTCCTAGGTTTGATTTAATCTGAGAGACAAGTAAATCTTCCTTTTACTTGAACAATTAGAGACCATTGCAGGGTCATTAATTGGTCTAAGGTTAATATGTTGTCTTAGGGAATGGGGAGGCCCGAGGAGAGGGAGAGGGATAGGGAACGGCAAGTCAGTGGAGCAGTCAGAACACACACAGCATTAACTTATTAGGTTTGCTGTCTTATATAGATGTTGTTTGTGATACCCCAAAACAATTACAATAGTAACTGTTAGGCTCGGGGAGAAGCAGCACTCACCTTCCTCCATCTGCTCCTCCACCCACTGATCTCCTAATGCGCCCCTCCACCCCAAACCCACAAAGCACATACCAGCTTCCTGGAACCTGCCGGCAGCTGCTGAAAAGGGTCAGACAGAAACTTTCCAGCCCATGCCGAATGCGACGCTTTGTCTCCCTGCTTCACTGCCACCCCCAACACCCTCCCCAAATACAGCACCCTTAAAAACCCAAGCCTGCCCCTTCTTGGGCGTGACTTCCCTGGCCCATCTTTCTGGACCACGGGACCTTGCCCAGGAGTTTCTCCCCCAATAAATGCCTGGTTTATACCGGCCCTTTGCCCTGTGTCTCTTTCGGTATCTCCAAACGTTATAGTAACACCAAAGATCACTGATCACAGATTACCATAATAGATATAATAATAATTTTTTAAAGTTTGAAATATTGTGAGAATTACCAAAATGTGACCAAGACATGAAGTAGGCATAAGCATTTGCTGTTGAAAAAATGGTGCCAGCCGGGCTTGGTGGCTCAGCCTGTAATCCCGCGCCTTTGGGAGGATGAGGTGAGTGGATTGCCTGAGCCCGTGAGTTTGAGACCCACCTGGGCAACTTGGCGAGACCTCATCTCTACAATAAAAAAAAAATTAGCCAGGTGTGGTAGCACGCGCCTGTAGGTCCAGCTACTTGGAAGGCTGAGGCGGAAGGATCGCCGGAGCCCAGCAGGTCGAGGCTGCGGTGGCTGGGAGCGGCCACTGCACTCCAGTCTGGGCAACAGAGTGAGATTCCAACTCAAAAAAAAAAAAAAAAGAACAAGAAAAAATGGTGCCAACAGACTTGTTTAATGTAGAGTTGCCATAAATCTTTAATTTACTAAAGCATAGTGTCTGGAAAGCACAATAAAATGAACTGCAATACAAGGTATGCTTATAGTAAGAAAAGAAGTAAAAGTAATGCTTTGATCTTATTTAGGCATCTTAATGGAAAGCAACAGCATACACAATAGTATCTTCAAATACTCATTATATGTATCATAGTAAAGCACGAGTCTTTTTAAAGATGGTATACAGAGTAAATGAATTTGGGAAAAGTTGCTTTTTCAACATATGAAGTAGATACATTCTTGATCAATTGCTTAGGTAGTGAATGCCTGCACACCTGCACACTTTGTACTACTACATAATTAATTTTAACTACAAAGCAAAATTTTGGTGAAAATTCTATAAATTAAAGAGTACTGAGAGGCTTTAGGTGATCATTAAACAATAAACTATCCTTAAATTATCATCCAATATAGAAGAAAATCTACAAATCTCACAGATATTTTTAACATTATCTCTTGTGGTCTCTCAAGATTTGAGTGAAGTCTCAGTGAAATCTCAGATTTGAGTATTCATAGTGTCACAACTGAACGGTTTACAGTGGCAAGGAGAAACAACAACAACAAATCATAAAGTCTCAGATTTGAGTATTCATATTGTCACAACTGAGCAGTGTGACTTTGAATAAAGCAGCTACAAAAACTACAATGTATTGAAACCTTATGATAATATCAAACAATTGCATGTATTGTCAGTAGATACCCACACCACGTTTATCAGAAAGGTGTGGGTATCTAACCACACTTTTAGTGTTTTAACAACTAGCTACATTTTTCAGTGTTTTAAAAACTTTCTCAGATTAGAACTAAATATTTAGTAAACCCAAATATGCATTATCTTCAAACTAGTACACCTCAACAGTGGTCTATGCTACTTCTCTAAGTTTTTGTTTTCTTCACAAAATTGAGTTCATGATATATGTATTTTTAAATTTTCCTATGAAAATCATTCAAGTACATACAAGAGAGAGACAATCCCTAACAGATTGTGTTGGACAGAATGTCTAAAGTACCTCCCCACCCCAACTTACTATGCTCTCATCACCAGAGTCGATGAATATGCTACACTATCACTTCTATGGTCATATTATGTTATATGGCACAGTTGATGCTAAAATAGGGAGATTATCTGGGTGGGCCTAATCTAGTCACAATGCAGAGGCCTTTCTCTGGCTGGCACAGAAGTCAAAGATATTTGCAGCATGATTTGACTCACTATTACTCACTTAGGGATTTAAGGAGTCAAGAGAGAAAGGATGAAGGATGCTTTAGGAATATATAGGAGGCCCCTGGATGACAGCCAGCAAGGATATTCGGACCTCAAACTTAAACTCCCAAGGAAGTAAATCTAATAACCGAATGAGCCTTGAAGAGATCCTGAGTTCCAGATGAGGATACAGTTGGTTAACACTTAATTTTAGCCTTGTGAAACTTTCACAAAAACTTAAAAGTTGCAAGTTTGTAGTTATTTCCCTCACAGCAATAGAAAACAGATATTATAGAATGAGGAAGTAGAGTTAATGAAAGCTTTCTTGAGAAAGGAATATCTAACCAGAATTTCAATGGTCAGAAGGAATTAATAAATGATAAATGTAACTGCTTTCCTAGCAAAAATAGGAGCATGAAAATTCCAGGAGGTAAGAGTTTGGAAAGCAAGCGTTTTAGTACAATGATGTGAAGAGGTTTACAGTGGCAAGGAGAAACAACAACAACAAATCATAAAGTCATTGATTCCATAATAACAAATTAAGTTTTATTTGGAAGAATAAGGTATAGCAATAATAAATTTTAATCCATAGAAAGGTGTGATCAGATTTATTATCCAGTTTATACAATTTAAAAATGTAATTGGTTTATTCTGGGTGCAGTATAGAGAACAGGTTGCATGGGACCAAGACTAGAGACAGTTAAGAGGCAATTTTAATAATTCACATAGGAAATTATTAGGGGTTAAACTAAGATGGGGCTATGGGAGTAGATTTCAAAGCTACTTAGAAGATAGACTCTATCAGATAAGAGTAGAAGAGGTATGAGAAAGAAGAGTCAAGACTGTCTTTACGTTTCTGGCATTACATCTTTTATTCAGGTGGAATTTTTAGGAAGAGATGTCATGAGTTCAGTTTTAATGCTCCTTATAAAGTCTCAGCTGAAGAGATACAGTAGTATTGGCTATGTGAGTATGAACTCAGAAAAAAAGATCTGGTCAGAAAATGGAGATTTGACAATTACCAGCATATTGATGACACAACAAATCAATAGTTAAAAACACAAAAAGAAATAATTTTGAAGAAAAGTGAAAATGAACAGATGGAGAACAAAGAAGTCATGGTGGTACAGTAGCACAGGGAGGAAATAACTTGAAGAAAGAAGGTGAGGTCAATGATGTTAGATGAAACAGAGAGGAAGTAAAGTAAAACTGAATCATTTTCATTTGGCTTCTTAAAAAAGAAGTCACAGTTGACTTTATCAAACCTGTTTCAGGTGGCATGTTGGAGGCAGAATCCAGATTCCAGTAGGCTCAGAAATAATCTGAAAGTTTAGTAGTGAACTACCAACCACACAATTATCAGAAGATTGGCTTCTTCCAAGAACCTTGTGAAGAACAAAAATGAGGAATAATAGCTAATAGAATTGATATTTTGTGTGTGTCTGTGTTAGAAAAGCTTGAGCAGGTTTAAAAGTAATTAAAATGATCTAGAAAGTTAAAAATACGGGGGGGGAATGACTTTTCAAAGGGAAACTCATCAGTTGTTAGGAAAGGATGCAATTATTAGCTTGACGTAGACAGAGAAGTATCTGTGAACAGAAGAAAATAAAATTATTTTATATTGATTGTGAGACTGTGATAAAAGACTCTCTTTCTAAAGAACTTTCACTAAGTAATTGATTGTTAAGAATTGCTTTTCCCCCCATTTCCCCCAAATTCATATGTTGAAGTCCTCATTCTCAGTACCTCAAAATGTGATCTTATTTGAAAATAAGGTCTTTGTAAATATAATTAGTAAAGAAGAGAATCTACTAGAGTGGAGTGAGCCTTTGTATAATGACTAGTGTCCTTATAAAAACAGAGAAATTTGGATCTGAAGGACACATTTGGGGAAAACACTGCTAGATACCAGGAGCAAGGCACAGAACAGAACCTTCCGTAACACCTTTAAAGGGGGCAAGATTTTACCAACACTTTGATTGCAGAATTCTAGCCTCTAGAACTGTGAACAGATTTCTACTGTTTAAGCCACTCAGTTAGCTTGTTGTACTTTGTTATGACAGCTTTTGGAAACAAATATATAGACATAATTATAATTTTCACTGGCTATACCTGCTCATAGATTACATATAAGTAATTGAGTTAATATATGATTGTTCAATAATTGATACACGAGCAAACGGAAGTAAGAAAGGATGAAAAAAAGAGAGTTCATAAACTGTGATCATATTCTACCTAAGTCTCTTACCTTTAAAGCTGTTCAAGCGTGTATTCTTATTTCTAACATAGGGTGATATTAGAAATGAATAGGCTTATCAGCAATTCAAATATAAGTAGTTTTTTAAAAAATCCGTTAAGGTATGAACATTAAGTACTATTTTCTGTAATTATTTAGTTATTACTTGATTCATGAGCAGCTCTCTACTTAAGTATGTATCTGCAGCAATAAAAATACTTCACCTCACACTCGCCTAATCATTCAAATGAACTGTAGAATTTATAGTCATAGACCTTAGTTGTGCAGATAATGTAGCAGCCACCACCACAGTTAGTAGTTACCACATTCTAGCAACTTGATTATGGTCATCTAAAGTCAAGGTCAAGGTCACTTTGATCGCTAATCAGTATGTGATGAAGGGCATGGAAACATGTAATTGCTCAAATTCCTCTTCACACATAATCAAGTTGTGGTAAGAAAAGTATCATCTCCAGATACCAGAAAAATGTAATTAAATATGCTGCTACCCACAGTCTATCCCCATTCTATCCCATCTGAACCCTGTAAGCTAAGGGAAAAATATATATATAATAGTATGTAATATATTTAATATATAATTATTTTTAAAATTTAAGTCTGTGATTGCTCTGTTGCCCAATCTGGAGAGTAGGGCACAATTATAGCTTACTGCAGCCTCAAACTCCTGAGTTCAAGCAATCAGCAATCCTCCTGCCTTGGCCTCCAGAGTAGCTGTGACTATAGGCATGTGCCACAACACCTGGCTCATTTATTTTTAAATTTCTGTAGAAATGGGATCTCACAATGTTGCCCAGGCTGGTCTTGAACTTCTGGCCTCATGAGATCCTCCCACCTCAGCCTCCAAAAATGCTGAGATTACAGGTGTGAGCCACTGCATCCAGTCAAAAACATCCTTGAAGACTAAAAATTAGGGGCCATACCAAAGATACCCAGCATTATAATGTCTAAATGTCAAAAGAAAACTAGGTATACAACAGTGAAAGAATTATTATTAAGTGATACTAAATCTATTCAATGATATATTATGCATTTTTAAAAGTTACAAAGTCTACGTGGTAACATGGAAAATAGATTTTTTATAAATGGAATTTTAAATAAAGTATATACTCACAAATCTGAAGATATGCAAAATTATAACAATGCTTTTGTTAGAATTATGGATTTGTGTGTGATTTAAAATTTTTGATTTCTAAATTTTCAGTAAAATGCTTACAATATTAAAGGTTATATACTAGAAAAATATAGAAAACAAAATATCCAGAGATATTAGCAATCACATAACCTACTGAATCTATGGTACTGTCTCAGAGTAAGATTGTGTTCAAAAGAAAATATTCTAGGACCAAAAAAGAAATTCACAACAGAAGACCTTCACTCATATATTTGAACATCAATAGTAAAATGCAGAGTTCACAACAGTAATATTTTACAATTATCCTCCTCTCCTTCTCTCAGTTGCCCTGAATCACTTCAGCTGCCCTTCCAAATGTCCTAAGAAACCTTGTTTAGGATCCACTTGATTTTCTATCTCCCAACTTCCATTCTGATTCCGCATCATAAAAATCCTGAGAAAGCATCTGACAAAAAAGAACTCCCTCATCAGGGTGTAGAAGGAAAAGAAGTTAACCAGATAAGATCAGAACTGTTTTTAGTCAATAGAGGAAAGGTACAGTTTGGAAACTATTTTACATAAATATTACCCGCCCCACAAAATTAAAACTATATTAATGTTTACTATGTATGTAGATTTAAAAGGTTAAATTATAAGTACCTACAGGAAAAGAATGGTATCTTTTAATTCTTTTGATATTAAGAACTCTTTACAAATCAAAAAGCAATACACATTTTGCTAATTAAGTCAAAAAAAATACAATGTCTATTAGTTCAAAAAGTTGTTACTGTAAATCTAAAATGTTAAGATTGTAAAGGAAATAAATGGTCACTTATGAAAATGTACAAATTTAACATATAGTTTTAAATGGCATCAGACAGATTTATTTAGAAAGTAGCATATTGTAAGGGTGACTAGTACCTTATTTCTGTCAAAGATTGTCAAGTTATTTTGTTTGAACATAGAAATTGTAATTGCAATTCATAAAGTCTATATTCAGAAGCTGTCACATTGAGAGACTTGCACTTTAATGATATTATATTATCTTGAAGGTAATAGACCTTTCTGTATACTTTGACTATGAATTTAAATGATTCCTATTCTTCTACTACTATTTTAATTTTGTCCAGCTGCAAAACTCTAACATTTTAAAAAGAGAGTCAGTCAAGTCATAGAATAATAACATAAGAAAAAGAAAAGAAAACTATATACAGTTGGCCCTTGAATAACACAGATTTGAACTGGTCCACTTATTTTTTTTCTAATTTTTATTTTAGGGTTGTGAGAGATATATGAGGATTTGCTACATAAGTAAATTGCATGCAGGTGAGGTTTGGGCTTCTAACAGAATCCTCGTTCCCCCTGGTAGTGGAAATGGTACTCAGTGGGTGATTTTGTGCCCCTATACTCCCTCCCTCCCTCCCACTAGTAGTGCCCAGCATCAGTTTTTCCTGTTTTTGTGCTCCTGTGTCCCAATGTTTAGGGTCTGCTTATGAGTGAGAATATGTGGCATTCAGTTTTTTTTGTTTCTGTGATAGTTCACTTAGAATGATGGTCTCTAGCTGCATCCATGTTGCTGCAAAGGACATAATTTTGTTCTTCTTTATGACCATGTAGAATTCCATCATGCATACTTTCCACAGTTTCTTTATCCAGTTCCCTTTTGATGAGTATCTGGGTTGGTTCCATGTTTTTACTATTGTGAATAGTGCTGCAATGAACATACAAGTGCAGGTGTCTTTTTGATAGAGCAATTTATGTTCTTTCAGGTGTATTCCCAGAAGTGGGATTGCTGGATCATATGGTAGCTCACTTTTTAGTTCTTTAAGAAAATGCCACATAAAGGCTAAACTAGTTTATATTTTTCTACAGCCTCACCAACACCTGTTGTTTTTTGACATCTTAATATAGTCATCCTGACTAGTGTGAGGTGGTATCTAATTGTAGTTTTGATTTGCTTTTCTCTGATAATTAGTGAAGCTAAGCATTTTTTCATATGTTTCTTGGCTGCTTGAATGTATTCCTTTGAGAAGTGTCTGTTCATGTTCCTTGCCCACTTTTTAAAGGGTTATTTGATTTTGTCCTGCCGATTCATTTGAATTCCTTGTAGATCCTGGATACAATGGTATAGTAACCAAGAAAGCATGGTACTGGTGCAAAAATAGACACGTAGTCCAATGGAACAGGAGAAAGAGAATCCAGAAATAAAACCACAGACCTTCAACCAAGTCATCTTTGACAAAGCAGACAAAACCAAAATTGGGGGAAAGATACCATATTTAGCAAATGGTGATGGGAAAATTGGCTAACCACATACAGAAGAATGAAATTGGACCCCTACCTAATACCATATACAAAAATCAGCTCAAAATAGATCATTGACTTAAAAGTGAAAATCTCAAACTATAAGAATAGAAGAAAACTTAGGGAACACCCTCCTAGATATTGAAGTAGGTGATGAATTCACAGCCAGGTTCTCAAAAGCAGGTGAAGAAAAAGCTAATTGACAGGAGAGAACTTATCAAGCTAAAAAGTTTTTATACAGCAAAAGAAATCATCAAGACAGTAAAGAGACAGCCCACAGAATGGGAAAACATATTTGAAGCTATGTATCTGAACTAGTCCACTTATATATGGAATTATTTCTGCCCCTACCATCCCTGAGACAGCAAGACCAACCTCTTCTCTTCCCCCCGCCACCCACCTACCCAATGCAAAGATGACAAGGATGAATATCTTATAGAAAAGTTATTTTCTCATCCTTTTGGTTTTCTTAATAACATTTTTTCTCTATCTTACTGTAAGAATATAATTTATTATACACATAAATTTAAAATATGTGCTAGTCAACTGTTTATGTTATCAGTAAGCCTTCTGGTCAAAAGTAGACTATTAGTAATTAGGTTTTGGGGGAGTCAAAAGTTATACATGAATTTTTCAATGGTGTGGGGGTCAGCGTCCCTACACAACCTTGCTTTGTCCAAGACCCAACTGTAGTGAAGGAAACTAGTATTCAGGTATATGCATAACAAACTAGACAGTAGTTTTCAACAGGGGTGGATGTAGACTTGACCTAAATTATCTAAAAAGCATTTCAAAGATGTACAGTCCCTCCTATTTCCCATTCTATAGCTCCAGGCTTATGAAAACAGTTGGAAATCTGAATAGATTTCACCTATGTAACTTCACTTTCTAGAAAATATTGTTATTGAAAATCAACTGAATAAAGGAATGATTACCAAAATATATAAGATAAGCATATGCATTTATAATAACTGGTATGATGCTTGCTTATTATAATCACAATGTGACATAAGTTGTCCTCATATGGCAATCACTTTCCATTATTCAGGATGCTGGGGAAAAGACAGTTTTTCTAAGGATCATTCAGATAGTTAGCTGCATATAAAATCATGAAAAGTATGGGCAAGTTTAAATATTTGTTTGCTAATACTCATAATACTAATTTATGTGACTGTTAATTTTTTCTCTACTAGTTATTTTGGTCTTTAAACTGGCTTAAGTTTCTACTTTTCCTAAAACAAGCATAATAACAACAAAAATTTTGTGATTGTGATCTCTATTTCTGACTCTGTCCTTCTTTTATTAATGGGATTCTTGGAAGAGGAAAATTGCATTTATAAAACCCATGTTGTCATTTGCAATTCAGCCCATCACACATAAATAACAAACAATTGTTTAATCTTCTTACCTCTGAAAGCTGGTTTATACTCTAGTCACTTAACTGTTCTTATCAATGTCAAGTAGAAAGTCATTTTTAAGTCCTCAGCTTGATCTATGCTTTTGATTTGGCAATATAAAACACTCTCCTATTGTAGAGTAAGGATTCTTCCTAAACCTACCATTTTTTTCCCCTTTCACTTACTCTTTAAACGTTAGTGTTTCTCGGGTTTCTGTCCTGTGCCCTCTCCCATTTCCCCTTCAACATTTCACCTCAACAAATTATTGTATGAGCAACTACCTATAAATTCATACTTAAAAAATATTTATCCAAATCCCCTCCATCTTCTGAAATCCTGTGTCACATTTTTAATTGCTCCTGGACACCTGCACTTGTTACATTTCATGTGTGTCAGATTCAAGCTTTCAAAGCAAAAGTCTTCACCCCAGGCAACAGGTTTTTTCTCCTACACCAAGCTAATTCTCTGGTTTCACACATCATGTGTCCTACAACTTAACTGAGAAACTGATTCACCCTCACCTTCTAACACTTTAGGCATTTCACTCCATTATTTTGCTGCCATGGTTTTTGAAAAGAAGTTCACTCTAGTTCCTGCCCTGTTTCTCTATGGGCAAAGCATTTTCTTTCTCTGTTTCCCCGCCATCCCCAAGATTTTTATCTGTCTTTGATTTCTGTAGTTTTAATACGATGTGAATGCATACATATACAAGTAGGTTTTTTTGAAAAATCTTGCTCAGTGTTCTCTGAACATCCTGGATCTACAGTTTATGTGTCTGCCATTGATTTTGAAAAATACTTGACAATTATTACTTCAAACATTTATTTTGTGCCAACCTCATTCTTTTATTTCTAGTATTCAATTCTGCTCATGGTACATTATCCCAGGATTCTTAGACATTCTGTTTTCTTCCTCCCATTCTATTATATCTTTGCACTTCAGTAGGAAGGTTTCTATTGACATATCTGTGAGTTCACTGATTCTCTTCTCAGTAGTGTATAGTCTACTGATAAGCCATCAAATGCAAGCCTAATATCTGTGACAGTGTTTGCTTTCAATTTGTAGCCTTTCCTTTTGATTCTTTTATAGAGTTTCCATCTCTCTGCTTACATTGCTCATTTGTTCTTGCATGTTGCCTATTTTTTCTATTAGAGTCCTTAACATATGCATTATAATTATTTTAAAGTCCATGCCTGATGATTCCAAAATCTGTGTCATACCTGAGTCTGGTTATATTGCTTGCTTTGTTTTCCCAGACTGTGTTGGATTTGTTCCCCTGTTTTTTAGCATGACTGCAATTTTTTTTTTTTTGAAGGCTAGACGTGATGTATTGAGTAATAATAATTGGGGTAAATAGTGATAGGTTTTATGTTAATCATGCTAGAATTTGGGCTATTTAATATTTGCTATAGTTGTCAATGCCAGAGGCTTTGAATTCCTCTACTGTTTTTACTTAGTCCTCTTGTGGTCATTGGGTTACCCTAAGAACACCTTCTCAGATGCAATCTGTACCTTGCAGCTTTTTCAGCTCTATACCACTGTTATTTACTGGAGTCCTGTTGATGAGGTGTTTAATGTTGGGAAGGGAAAGCATTCTATAATCTTATGATTAAATCTCCGTTTTGGAGTAGACCTGTGTCCCTGGGTTTTGTCCTTCACAAGTCTTTCTTAGTATATCCAGTTGATACATAAAATTAACCAATACACTTAGTTTTATTTCCCCCTTCAGGTGAGACAAGAAGGTTAGAGAGGGCTGGATTTAAGTACTCTTTCTCCTAGGGGAGACAAGGCTTTGCCTGGTAAGGTCTTTGCCTGTAGAGTAGGCTTTTGTTATAAAGAATGAGCTGGGCATAATTCAAATGGTTTCTTTCCCCTGTCCCTGTCTGACACACAGGGATTTCTCTTGGTTCTTCACTACGAGAATAGGATAGGTTTCCTAGAGGTAAGACTCGTAAAGGTATGGAGCTTCCCTAAAAATGTGGTCACCAGAAATTTCTTACTTTCAAGCTAGTCCAACTGACAAACAATCCACTTTCTAAAAACTCAAAATTCTTTAGTTCATTCCATTTTTTCTCAAAGCCCATGACCACTGCCTTAATTCAGGCCTTCATATCAGATTAGAATGATTCATAACTGCTTTCCCTGCCTTTGTTTCAACACTCATTAATAGACATTGATAGAATTATTTAGGTATATTTCTTAGCTTCTCTCTTAACAATAAGCTCATTGAGGAGAGAATTCATAGTTTGTGTTTGTACATTTCAAATCATCTAGTTCAGTAACTTTCACAGAGAAGAAATTTGATAAATATCAACTGAATGAATGAATGTGTGCGTCATCTACTATCCTCGGTGCCTTCTGTGTTTCACATACAAATTTAGCCTAAAATATGAAGTTAGAATTTATTTTAATTTCCTTAGATCAATTCAAAAATTCTTTAAGGAAATATGTTTTGTCCAAAAATATATTCCATTAATGATGCCTGTAGCTTCCTTCTTGCAATATTCTAATGAACACTTCAGTGAAGGCAGACCAGGAAATGTGCTATCTAATCTACACTCTGGATTTCATTTTCTTATCTGGGACAATTCATCTTTGAATACTCAAAAAAACATTTATCAGGAAATAATTGTACTGCCTTTCACAGTACTAAATTCATTTAGGAGAATAGTTTATAATAGAAATTCTCTTCATTTCATTTGTGTGGCCATATCTGGCATTTAACACACTGCTTTAGTTTTTGACATTCTTTTCAACATGATTTTATCTTTTTTGTAAGGTACGTTACAATTATTATTACAGTATTTCATAAGTAAACTGAAATAGAAAATAGAAATGGAAAAGATAAGTGATTTGCTCAAGGCAAACATAAAAGTTATCAAAAGAGCCAAAATAAAAGATAATATTTCAATAACAAACAAAAATATGACTTCATCCTTAAGAAACAATAGCTATAGAAAACTGAGAAAAATGCAGAAATTTTTATTTTCTCTAGTCTAAAGGCAAGACTGCATAATGCATGTAAAGATATTTTCAAAAGACTACAGAAAAAAGTATTGAAAACAGTATTGTTTTTAATTTCATAAGGAAAGCAAACAATTAAACTCATTTATATATTTCATATTTTCTCAGAAAAAAATTCCTTTAAGTTTAAGTTCTAATCAAATAAGAAAAGATTGCTCATTCAAGCAAGCAGCTTTATGTCTATCATTTCATTAAATTTGATTTTACAGAAACCCTATGAATTGGTACTGTTGAGATTTTATAAGAAAGAGGCTCAGAAAAGCCCTAGTAACCAACATTCCACAGTTATACTTACATTACAAAAGAGGTTTGCACATTCATGTTTAATGAATCACTACTCATTGAGCTCAGCACAGTGTGTTTCTATAGAGAATAAAGGTGTTATGGGGATTCTTTCTATTCTAGATTCCAGAGGTTTATGGTCTCTTCAAGATCACATATGTATAGAAATATTGATACTTCAATGAATTTAGTTTACCTTAACAAAGTATGTTAATAAAGTAAAAAGGGAGTATTCCTAGAACAAGGAACCTTCCTGACCATCTATCTTCTTATAGAGCCTCTGTTGGTTTATCATTATTCAAGAAAATCAGTTGAATGAATATGCAATAACATAAAAAACCTATTTTCCTTTGTTTTTTTTTTTTCCTTTTAAATGTAGACAACCAGATGTAAAAGTCTTTTCTCTATTGCCTCCTATCTTCAACTTTTGAGTAAGTCGCAGTGGATAACCTGGGCCTCTTAACCTTTGATCTCCATTTGACATTAATCAGGGAAAGTTTTCAGAATTCCCTAGGGCATATGGACTGTAACTACAATAAAAACAAATTATTGTACTTACACTTCTTCTACCATCTCAGCATTTTGCTTGAATTACTTTGGGGATCATCAGTGAACCTTAAACATTTTTAAAGATAATAGATGGAACACATAAAAGGACACTGATGTTTAGACTTACTTTTTGGGAGCCCAGCCCATCTCCCTTTTGGAAAAAGACAGCACAAAAGTTAGAGATGAAAGTTGTTCTCACTGAGAAGTAGACAACTCAGGCTTCCCTACTCCAACAGATGATAATGCCTAACTACAGAACAGGAACTCAGGGAAGGTGAAGTTTTGAGGGCATCTGTATCAGTGAGGGTGCTTTGGACAACAAAAAGATACTCACTTCTAAGTGGCTTAAATAGAAAAGATATTTGTTATCTCATATAACAAGATGTCCAGAGGTAGTTGGTTTCAGGTTCAGTTAATTCACCAGCATAAGAGGCCATCAAAGGCCCAGATGTCGTTTATCTTATTCTTACTCATCCTTAAAAAATTGGTACTGGTTCTCAAACTTCATCCTTCATAGCTGTAGGAAGGCAAACACAGATCCTAAAAGCAAGTTCCCAGTCAACTGTATTTAATACTGGGAAGGACAGTTTCTCCCCATAAGTATCTCCCCCGCCCATGCAGATTATTTCCTCTGCTCCACTGGTTGGGATTGGGTCACATAAACAACCACTGGCTTCAAGGGAATATTAGGTATTTTTCAGCTGGTGGGCTCAGTGTCAAGGAAGAATGTCTCTGTGGGGAGAAGATGGGAAGCTATCATCAAGGGGGCTGCTATAGAATCTGACATTGTAAGGATACATGCATAACCCTTAAGGAAAGTCTGGTATGAGCTTGAACTCTTGTAATTCTCCTTATTTTAAATAATGTCTACTCATTCATACATTTAGGAACAAGTGAATGTTAAATGCTAGTCATTGAGCAAAGGGCTGAGAACACAGCAGCACATAAGATGGTAAAAGGATACTTATACTTGTAGCGCAAGGAACAATTTTTTGAAGTATGAAGTAAATTGTTATTGAGAGAATTATTAGGTTCAAGGGAAACTCAACCCAGTCGTATTTAATGAAGTAATGTCTATGTTGAGATTCAAAGGATGAACATGATTTTGCTGTGGAAAAAAGAGGAAGAAAACACACCTGAATTAAGACAATCATACATGCAAAAGAGAGCAACAAAAGGTCAAAGAAATGAAAGGTATTTAGTATAGGTGAAATAATGAAACACAAAGGGACAGATTGGCACTTGAAAATGGTGTAAAATAGGTGTTATCACTTGTGGTTCTTAAACTTTATCTTAAGAATATGGGAAATGAATGAAGCAGTAAAGGATTCTTAGTAGGACTATGACGTATTTGCATAAATCTGGAAGGAAGAAGGATTGGGGGAAATAAGGAGGGCAGATAAGTTGTATGAGAATATCAGCAAGGAGGTTATTACATTATTAGAGGAAGGAGATAATAGTATATTTAACTAGTGGTCCAGAATTACAGATTTTGTCCTAAGTACTCTAGGAAAATGCTCAATTACTCTCTGAAATAAATTTTACCAAGCTGTTAATAAACCTCATTACAAAATACAAAGTAGCAAATTAACTCAATATGATCTAATAAAGAGTTTTTTAGAAGCCAACCAACAACCTTTAGCTCTGAACACCAAGGGATCAGGAATCTTGAGGGATGCTTAAACATGGTATCTTACATGCAGTTCATTTACTTCACTGCAAAATACTGTTTTCTCCTCAGACACACAGCAGGCTATAGAAAAAATATGTAATCTCTGGAGTGTTGGTTTGGGGAATGATAGATTTTGTTTTTTAACATGTTCATGCATTAGTTTGGTTTAGTTTTTTTAAAGATGCATTCTCAATAATTTACTGCCATTTAATGGAGAACTTAGTAACAATAAATCATGCTTCTTAGGTATTTTCTCAGCAAGGCTCACTTGCAATCACCCAGCAAGGGATACAACTATCCATGCATTCATGCACATCCTATTTTCAAATTAATCTTCTTCAATATATTTTTTAAATGCTTGAATTGCGTTTCTTTCTATTCAGGGACTTATGAAAACAGGGATACAGTATAAATCTTCTCCCTATCACAGTCTTCCAATTGTCACTGATCTGTAAAATACAGATTCAACAAATTAACTTTGGTTAGGTCTGAATTTTCTACTTCTCAAAGTAGTACTTTAAGTAGAATAGTGTTCAAGATAATGTGAATTGCATGGTTACAGGTAAAAATAATTTATATTTTTGAGAGAACTATAGGAAAACAGTCTAATAAGTGTATTCAGTCATGAAGCAATGAATTGTCTTTTTTTCCCTACAGATATTAAATCAAATGAATAAAATAAATTTTAAAAGAACTATTACAAACAGGATCAACTAATAGTTATTTAGTTTTAACTACACATTATGCATTCTAAATATATTATCTCATTTGGTCTTTACAATTGTCCTAAGTTAGAACCTTGTATTTTGTGATTAAACATTAAGAAACTAATGTTTTAGTTGTGTGAATAATGTATCAAATCTCCCAGAACTATTCAGCAGTAGTTTGGCTTTAAATTTCTAGTTATTTCAATATGATGCTATATTGCCTCTATGATAACAAACCTACAATATGACAATTCTTAATGATTATATACGTTTGAGGTAGTTAATGTAACAATCCTGCTGCGTAAATACAATAGATATTAACATCTATATTGTACTAATAAGAAAACCAAAACTCTGAAAAATTGAAATGCATCTTTCAAAGTAACACAATTAAATACGTGGATGGAGATAAATAATGGAGTTTTCATTTGAACCTATACATTGTGACGTCACTGCACAATGTTCTAGTCCCAAGTTATTCATGACTAACTAAAGAAATAGTAACAGATAATCAGAAGAACAACAAGTGATGGGGAGAATACAAGTGCTGGGTATGAGGTCTTAGAATCCGACAGGTTATGTTTAGAGGCATTTTATTTTTGAGTCAGTGTCTCACTCCATCAACCAGACTGGAGTGCAAGTGGCATGATCACAACAATTATGGTTCATGGCTGCCTCTACCACCCGGGCCCAGGTGATCCTTCCACCTCAGCATCCCAAGTAGCTGAGGCTACAGGCATGTGCCACCATATCTAGCTAATTTATTTTTATTTTTGTAGAGACAAGATTTCTCTATGTTGCCCAGACTGGTCTCCAATTCCTGGGATCAAACAATTCACCTGCCTCAGCTTCCCAAAGTACTGAGATCAGGCATTAGCCACCACACCTGCTCTAGAGGCATTATTTAAAGTTGTCTGTTTTATAGCACAGATTCACTGATTAATTAATTAATCCATACATCTATTCAACAAATACATTCTGAGTGCCTATCCTGTGCCAGACATTGTGAATATAATGCTGAAAGATGGAAGTTTACAGTTGAGAACCGAAGACTAAGTTAACTAAGGATCACTGGGGATGGTGACAAGAAATAAAAATGCATAGAGTATTGCATACTTACAGAATTGTTAAAACTTTGTCATTTTCTAGCTGTCTGGCCTTTCTTATATTTCTCATATCTCTTGGTACTTCAGTTTTCTCACATGTAAAATGAAGGAAAATAGTAGGCTCATTTAACAAGACTGTTGTAAACATTAACCTGTGTGGTGAATGCTAATATGTGTTAATACATGTAAATAATTTAGAAGGAGTGCCTAATTTCCAGGCATTCAATAAATGTTGTTATTAAGCATTAAATAAATGCTGGGTATTATGATGATGAGTCATGTTTTCTATTAACATTAAAGTCTATTGCCAAAGTTTATTCAATGGATAGCTAGCTTTTAATAGATACCATTAATTAGATCTACTAATTGGAGCAAGTCTTTTGCAAACAGCAATTTCTGTTCAAAACAAGGTCAATCTGAGTTCTAATCATTTTCCTAAGGCTTTTGTGTAATTTTCTATTATCTTTGAGATAACTTTCAAGAAATTTACTTCTTTTAATCAGAAGTCTTGCATTTAAAACTCTTCTGTTCCACAACGTCTCTCTTGTCTCTTAGTAACTACAAGTTGATCTACAAATTTTGTAAAAAAAAAAAATGAGATTTGCTACAACATGTCTCTCTTGTCTCTTAGTAACTACAAGTTGATCTACAAATTTTGTAAAAAAAAAAATGAGATTTGCTAGTGTTAGAAGACTTATTACAAAACTTACCCCCTTGATTTCAGCATAATTTAATTAGAAATTAAAGGGGAAAAGATTTTATTTGACATAAATCCATATTTTTAAATTGTTGTATTCAAAAATTATTGCAACCAACTTATTAGTACCAACTCAACTAATTGGTACTTTCCACATTTTAGAATGTACTTCTTTAGCCTAATCCTTTCATTTTACAAATAAAGATGAATTACATGCTGTGTAAATTGTTTTCCCAAGGCCATACAGCTAGGTAATGGGGGAGCCTGGGTCAAAGTCAGGTCCCCTAATTGTTGTTCATTACACAAAACCAACTCTTCTTCACATACCTTGGGAACTAGCTGCCATAGTAACAGTTGGTTCTAGATTGGGAGACATTTTGCTCAATGACAGGTCTAGTGAAAGCCTCTACCTACCAAAGATCTTAGACTTTTAAACATCTGTTTTACAAAAGAAAATACTTTGCACCAAATACTCAATCTCCTTTCCTATAAAGAATATGAAATAGAAGCTAAACACTCATAAATGTAGACAACAATTTCAAACATAATGCCATAAATTAAAATGTGCTTGCCGCCGGGCTCGGTGGCTCAGCCCATAATCCCAGCGCTTTGGGAGGCTGAGGTGAGTGGATTGCCTGAGCCCGCGGGTTCGAGACTCGCCCGGGCAACTTGGTGAGACCTCATCTCTACAATAAATCAAAATGAGCCGGGCGTCGTAGCGCACGCCTGTAGTTCCAGCTACTTGGAAGGCTGAGGCGGAAGAATCGCCGCAGCTCAGCTGGTCGAGGCTGCAGTGGCTGGGAGTGGCCACTGCACTCCAGTCTGGATGACAGAGTGAGACTCCAACTCAAAATAAATAAATAATAAAATTAAATAAAATGTGCTTGTTTATTTGCAATCAACCCAATATCATCATTCTGTATTAATTCCTAAATCTACATATTTATAATTCGCTTCTAAAGGGAGAAATCCATGTGTGTCACAGTAGTAATGAGCTTCTAAACAGAAACTGCTACATTTTTAAAACATCAAATTATAATGAAGATAAAATAAAATTCCCCCTAAAATTATCTTTTCTTACTATTAACATTGGCAATTCAAAAATAATGTCTTCATGTTTTACATTTAATAATCATGTCCAGCAACCTTATATCATTTACTGTAAAATCTCATTTAATAAAAATTATTTCTAGAACAATTAATCTACATTCCAAGCTAATTGCAACTGAATGAAACAATAATTCTTATGTTATTTGATCAGGTATCTCACAAAGCTGGAGAAGAGTTAACAAAAAGTTAATATTATGGTTTGATCTTTTAAGAAGATACTCCATAGTTCTTGCTGGAGAGAAAACAAGTACTCAATCTATCATTCTCATATGCTCTATACAGGAGTGGCTCTAAATGATTTAAATGTGAGTGGGTTCATTCAATTTTAGTCTTTGAGGTGCTACAGTTATTATTTTACAATGAATCACTTCTTTCTTTGTTAAATCAGTTAAAATATAGCTCAAATAGAAAAAATAATCCTGTCAATAAATAATCTGGGCAGAGTTTAGAAGCTACACATTTCATTTAAATTCCTGATTAGCAATTTGTAATTTTTTTAACTTCAATCCACAAAGTCTTCTCTGATTTTGTGATAGCTGTCCATTTTTTTAAGACTGAGGAATTTTACTCTTTCATACAAGTCTCATCAATGAACTTTTTGGAATAAGAGTGGGTGAGATTAATGAGCTTATTATAATTCATTAGAAAGTGGTATGTGCATGACTGCCTACTTTAATTAGTTTTATTACCGTAGGAAATTGTTTCATATGCCAGGCTCATCACCAAGCATGCCTAGAAAACATTAGAGCAGTAATCAGACTTGATATGAGGTACCTTTCATTAGGCATTATGGCTAACGGCACTTAATAATGAACAAAGAGGGTATAAAAAAGATGGACATGACAGAATCTAGCAAAAAGGCATTTATCAGATCAACTATTTTTTATGAAGGAGAGTACAAAGTACAGTATTTAAAAATACTGTTGTGGCATACAGGTGTTAGACTCATAATTACAAAAAAGGCTTTAATATTCAAGTTTATTCTATATATTTCGATGGAAATTTTCTATGACATTATATTATCACAAAAATGTTAGTAGCTAAATCTCCTAAGAAAGTAATCCTTCTAATAGTATTTCTTAACCATCACTATTCCCAAGAATAATACCAATAGAAAAACCAAGTCACATTCATAAGAAAGCAATCCAAACATCAAACATATTTCAAATAGAGGTAAATGATGGAATTATAAAACCCTTGCATGGAAACTTAGCTGTTTTGGTAAGTTCTGATTATTAAACAATATTCTTTTTTAATGCCTTTAATATTTTTTGCTAACATGAGGTAAAAATTAACCTTAAAGCCACTTCCAAACCAAAATTTTGCCCTTAAAGAAGGACAGAAAGTTCAATCTCATAGATGGAACTGGAAAATAAAATTAAGATGATATGTCCTATATTATCTCACTCCCAAGGCATTTATGGCATTCAAAAGTTACCTACTTATTTAACCATATCTTAAGTAGTGTTTAGGAAACACAATTCTCATTTATTTCACTGATTAAGAAATGAATGTCATTACAATTTTACATCTATTGATGAAGTTTCTGACCACCCAATGTAGCCTTTGCCTTTATGAGTACATTCTTTTAATCTTTGATGTTATTCCTCTAAATACATGAACTACAAACTCAAGATATTCTAATTTCTCTTTCCCTAATACAGAAATAATGCTATTGCATTTTGAGGAGGAACTGCAATTTTTGGCTTCTTCCATGTTATATTTTGTGGGTGTTTGTTTTTTTTTTTTAAACTGGAAATATTCTATTTACAAAGCAATAAAGTTCAATGAGCTATCATTAAGAAAACAATGCAGAAAATAACAACTGTTTATCCATTCAATATAAATGCCACTATGGTTGGAATAAAGCCTAAAGTTAAAATTGCCAGGAACGAGGTGGGAAGGTAATTAAATGCCTTTCACTTCTGAAGAGTCTTATTAATCCACAACAAACAAACACACCCATCATCACTAACAATAACAGCTACAACAAAGCAACTCACTTCCAAACCCCAAGTATTGTTAGTGCCCTAAAGAAAAGTTACTTGCCTTAGGTTCCCTTGTAGCCTTCAAAGTCATACTGTAATTATTAGCAAATAAGACAGCCATCTATTGTTTTTATTAAATGCAAAAAAATCATAAAATCAAATTATATATGTGAATTCAGATAAGGGCAATCAGCAGTAGTATTAAACATGTCTGGGTAATTTGGAAACCTGAGGCAGGAATTTGAGACAAGTCTGAGCAACATAGTGAGACCCCTGTTTCTACAAAAAATAAAATCAAATGAAGATTTTTTTTGTAAAAAGTCTGCCCATTTGTTGTTCATTTTTAAACATTACTCTTTTTGGATTACATTTTATTTTATTTTATTTGCAATGCAGATTATTGATTAGTGAATAAAATAGGCTATAATACAGGAAGAAGATCATCATTTTTCCACCTGGGCCATAAAAAAAGATTTTCACAAGAAAAAAATCTTATAGATAAAATCATTTTTTGACACAATAAAAAAGTCTATTTTTCTTTAAGTGAAAATAAATTTTAGCAGACAAGTCATAGTAATTCTGCCAGGATGTTCTTGAGATTAGAGAATGATTTGAAGCTTCATTTTATCTGCTACACCACAACAAATGTCTGAATACTACAATAACTTAAGCCCTTGCATGGAAAGATTTTCAAGTCTGAAAGCAGTCTGGTGATTGAGTGATTGATATGTCATAAGAAAGTTATAATTCCTCGTCAGTTTATTCAGTGGCACCGAAAGACTTGCATTTTGCTCCAGTAGCGAGTGCAAATTATACCTGACATTTTCTGTGAGAAATTTTACCTGATAACATATACAGAACACTCACTAATAAATAATAAACATATATTTAGTTTGTTTTTCACCCATCAATTATCAAAAACTGGTCTTAATTTTTATAACAAATAATAATTGACCTGAAGTTTGTCACATGCTTTTTCTTACATTTTTAAGGCATGATTTTCATAATATATTGATTCAAAAACAAAACTCTAATCACAAGACTCCCTGTCTTGGTAAAATAGTATCTTCAAATAACAATATGCTAGGAAATTTCTATATTATCTAACAAAAAGGGATTGTGTTTATAACTCGACATTTTATTTATATTTTATATACTTTCTAAAGATTTTTTGCATAATAAAAATATTAGTAGTTATTTTACTTTAGGTCATATTTTCTCAGAGTGAAAATCCACTAAAGCTGGTTGTATGAGTAGGGTTGTATAATTTTTTATCTTAGTCTGACAGCACCTGGGACTTACACAAAGACCAAAACTTGGGGGTCTGATTGGCAAAATTTATAATGATTATATGTTTTAGCTCCTACCAAATGCCACCAATAATGACACCTAAGAATCACTTCATGACTGCAATTTAAGTTACATTATTGTAAAAATACTTACAGGTAACCAGAGAATATACCATACTATGCTATATGTAAGAAGAAAAACAAGTATTATCTGCTGAGTCTCAAAGAGAAAGTCAAATTCTCATGCCAAAATTAGGTTCTAAAAATTACCACAAAATTAAAAATCTTTAAATTAACTAAGCCACCTCAGACATTATAGCTCAACACAAAATATTTGGAAGTTGTTTACTATCAAAATAGTACTTAATTTTTTAAAAAAATTATCAATTTTATTCTATTTCTTTGTTTTTTTAATGTCTGACATTTTCTAAATTCAATAATTGTATTTGGTAAACAGTTTTTTGCACTATATCCCTCTGATTGGGAGAAAAAGAAAAAGTGGGTTGCACAAATAATCAGTATTTAAATATACCAATTCAAGTCTAAAACTGTAATGTAGTATCAATGTGTCAATGAAAACGTATTTTAATTTAAGAACACCCATTTCTGAATGAACAAGTCGCTATTTAATAAATATTATCTAAACAAAGATAAATGATTATCAAATCACTAATAAGAAAAATAACACATTATTTATAAAAATTAATAAAAATATATTGTATTTCTTTAAACACAACACTGATACATTTAATAAATCAAACTAATAGTCTTAGAATAACATATTTTATAAACAAAAATATTATTAGAAGTATAAAATTATATTTCACTTTTTATTTCCAAAGAGATTATTTCATTTTAAAGATAAAATTAACAGGAGCTTGATTAGAATAATTTATGTAAATATTAGAGTGTCAGCACCTCAAAATCATAGCTATATTAAAGGTTGATTAACCAACAATGCATTAAAATTCCATTGCTTTTATCAAACAAAAGCAGTCCCACATAAAGATATTCTGTACTTGCAGGATAATCATAAGTTTCTGAATGAATTAAAAAACAAACAACTCATCTCTAGTAATTTTTTATTCTTTTGAAACAAATACAAAATATCAAACAAAACTTAAGTGATAGATTTCATTTGTATTATTGTTAAAATGACTTGTTCAGGTCAGACTTAAACTTTTGAGCAAGACATTCTATTAGGCTTCTGCAGTTTTGACTACATCAGTAATTTAATTTTATACTTATTTGCATATGTTTATGCATCTGTGTGTACATTTGTGAAAGAGAAAAAGACACTGTAAAAGAGAGAAAAAATAAAACAATGGGGTAAGAGAGAAAGAGAGAGTGCTAGTAAAAGAGATCAGGCATAAAAAAAGCAGCAGACAGGAAAACAGTGAGAGAAAGAAAAAGAAAGAGTGAATGGTATAGTTCAGAGGTCCTCAAACTTTTAAAACAGGGGGCCAGTTCACTGTCCCTCAGACCGTTGGAGGGGTGGACTATAGTTTAAAAAAAAAAACTATGAACAAATTCCTTTTTTTTTTTTTAGCTATACTGTAGTTGATGGTAGCCACCAAAAACACTGCAGGACAGCAAAGAAATAATAGTATAAGGAATGCAACTTGCTTTGGGATATTCCCCTAGCATTTGAGCATAATCTAAAGATACTTATCATCTTGTTCAATAATTTGTTCTTTCCTATATGCTTATTGAACTATTGACTTGAATGGCCTATGACCCAGTCCCAAAATGATAATTCTTATATGCCCTAATTTTTCTTTTCTTAATTGCAGTTTTTTTAAACTTCACTCACATATTTGTAGCAACCATTTACTGAGTGCTGTATTAATTATCTATGGTTGCATAACAAATTAAATGGAAGAAATATTTATCATCTCACAGTTTCTTTGAGTCAGGAATTGGGGTATAACAGTTGAGAGTTTTGACTAAAGGTCTCTTGAGGTTGTAATAAAGTTATAAGCCAGGGCTGCAGTCTTCTTTACTACAGATCAAGTGTAACTGAAGGATCGACTGAGTTTGCCAAACTCACGCATGTGGGTCTCTTCATAGCCTGCCTCATTATGTGAAGGCATCATCCAGGAAAAGTGATCCAAAGAAGAATGAGACAGAAGATCAAAGGTGGAGCCAACAGCCTCTTTATAACCTAATCTCAGCAGTAACCTCTCATCTGTTATATTCTATTTATTAAGAGCAAGTCAATAAATGAAGCCCTCACTCAAGGAAATGGGGTTATATGAGGAGGCAGGAATAACTGAGGATCATTACACACTGCCTTCTGGCTCTAGTGATGAACATCCCTCTCACATGTAAAATACACTTGCCCACTTTCACTGTCCCCAAGATCTAAATAACATTACAGTGTTTACTCAAAGTACATAATCTTGTCATCTGAATCAGGTCCAGTTGTGACTTAGAAATCTCAGGTGTAGTTCCATAAGTATATATCCTTGAATACAGTTCCTCTTATTCTGAAAATAGGTAGATATTGGTTCATACCTCACATACAATAGTGGGACAGACGAGAATAACTGATGTAGACATTCCTGTAGTGGGACATTTAGAAAGGGGGAAATGGCAGTGTGAAGAAGTCACTGGTCCATAGCAACTGTGTAGTCTAATGCAATTATTGTAAGTTACTCAATAAGGTCAAAAAGGCGTAGTAAAATTCTCCATGGCTCTTGGCTTCAACTGCTGAGCTCTGGTTCTGCCCTCTGAGCCATCATTCATTCAGCTGAGTAGCTCTGTAAGCCTATTCCCCATCAGTAGAATTCTGAGAGTCCAAAAGCCCCTTCTCATTCTTAATAGTCTGTTCTCTGTTCAAGCTGGCAACATTTCTGCATATATAACACTTCTAAAGAATTCATGGGTTTCCTGTGAAGCTTCTTGGGGTTTACATCATTTGACAAAAGCCACTTTCATATATCTCTTGAGATAAGCCCTTCTCTATCTTGTGCTCCTGTTTCTACAGATGAACAATAATGCCCTTAAGCTTTCCAGAAGCCATAATAATGTTGCAGAGGACATGGAGGGTATGGTCTTAATCTCTTTAAGGGTCTTCTGAATCACCAGCTTTAATCTTTCTGAGGCCTTAACAAAAGGTTTTATAGTCATACCCTCACTTTCATCTTTTCAACATTTTCCTGGAAGTGCCCTGGATTTGATCTTTGCTTGAAGCTATTTCTTACTTTTAGCATTATTTGATTTCTAGAGAGAATGAGAAATTTCAAAGGCATCCTAAGTACTGGCTTTTTGTTTAACAGCCCTTCCTTTAATTTATCTCCCTACTCTTGTATTATACTCTATACTGCTTGAAACAAAACAAAACAAAACAAAAACATGATGGTACTTCAACATTTTGCTTAGACATCTCTTTAGGAAAATCGCCCAATTAATTAAGCACATTTTCTATTTTCTGCCTTACTCCAATCAATAGTATTAAACTTTCTGTTACTGCATAACAAGGATTATCTTTCCTTCATTTTTCCAATAAACATTTATTTAAATTTCCTGAAAGTTCTGATGTGCAGCCTTACTGAAGACTGAGTCATCTAGTAACAGCTTTTTTAAGACATTCTGCACTTTCACCAACGTTCTCCTGAAAATCAACTTCCCAGATCCTAAGCCACTTCTGTATTTAGACTTTGTTACAGCCGCATCCTATACTCAGAATCAAAATCTATATTAGGTATCTATTGTTGTTTTACACATTATCACAAAACTCAGTGGCTTAAAATAAGTTTTAATTATTTCACAGTTTCTGTGTGTCAGAAATTTAGGCACTACTTAACTGAATGCCTCTGGCTCAAGGTCTCTCCTAAGGTTGCATTCCAATTCCTGGACAGGGAAAGAATCAACCTAAGGTTCGACTCAAAGATTGGTTCTCCTTCCAAGCTATTCATAGGCTGTTGGCAGGCCTCAGAAAATTTACTTCTGCACAGTCATTTGGATCTCTTGAAAGGGATGCCTCATGATGAGACAGCTGGCTTCTTTCAAGGTGAGTGATCCAAAAGAGGGGTGAGTTTAGAGCACCCAAGACAAAAGCCATAGTTGTTTGTAAATGAATTGTGGAAGTGACAACTCAATATTTCTCCTGGATTCTATTCATGCGAGGGAATCAATAAGAAGAGGAATTTACAAGATTGTGAATACTGAGCAGAGGGAATCATTGGGAGCAATCTTAGAGTCTACCATGGGCACCAATCAGAACTAACCTGTTTAATAACTACGATGTTATTTTGAAAGTACAACGAACTTTTAATTAATCACATTAATAAAATGTAAATTAGATAAAAATGATCTAATAAATAATATAACTTAAGAAAAATTATACTTTTCAGATTTAGTTAATGATAATCATAATGACATCCACAAAGAAGTAGCCTTTTGAGTCCAGTAGGCCAGGACAATCACTTGGTTTAAATCAGCATCAACCACCTGGCATCTAGGAGAAGAGGTCACAAATAACTTTCAAAGCAGAGCAACTAACTGTTTAAACCTATGACATTATTTAGATCATCAATGAAATGGCAAATCCAAAGATCAAGTATAATCATGGTATGATGCCTTCAATTAAAAAAAAAAAAAAGATTTGTTCTACATTTGCATTTGCCTGTTTCAGAACTATGAATGCTTGGGTTAATGCTAAATTCTTCTGAGATCAATTTATTTAACAAAAAAACTGTAGAAACACAGATAAACAGAACAATAAATTTGATGCATCATATCTTTCTTGAAATGTCTTCCTCTGGAATCAATCCAGAAAGCTCTATGGGGAAAATATTGTGATTTTAAGATAATGACTATCATATCCATTTTGCCAAATTTGAATGATACGCAGGACATCTGTGAGATAGCTGGGTACCACTCTTTAGTCAGACAAATAACATTTGACGTGCCCAGTTGTACAATCACAGCAGACAAGTCATTCATTCATCTTAAAATAAACTAAGAGTAAAAGTAATATGAATTGCTTTAGTTCTTCAAACTATAGTGTATAGATCACATCTCATATGAACTATAGTACACAAATCTTATGAGTTAGAGCTCATATATGTTTGATATCTTTACATAGTCCCTACTTCTGTATCAGTGGAGATAAAATAAATATAAATTACTTCCAAAATGTGTGAACACAGAAAAGGAATCCAGAAAAATTTTAAACCTTTATTATGTATGTGTATAAAATTAAATTTTAATACCAGATGGCATTATCACATAATGACAAGGTTATTTTGTTGATGATTTGTGACATATTCTTTGTATATTTAATACATATAAATAACATATTCAAGCAATATAGATTGATCACTTTCTGTATGAGCATTCAGATATTTTACTTTTCTTTACTTAGTTGGACCTTGTGTTATTTAATATAAATGATCATGAAAACTTCAGTTGTAAATAAAATTTCTGCATAAAGAACATCCTACATGAACATGGCAAGTTATGTGGAAAAAAAAACTTTCAGAAAGCTATTTCCATAAATAGAATATTTCCATCTGCACTAGGAAGACTCATCTGCTATGTTCAAATATGGGTAGGCTGCTTGACAGATATTGATTGATGACTGGACTACAAGTCCCCAGATTTCTAAAGATTCATGCTCTAAAGTTTTCTGCCTAGGTCAGTTTATTAAAATTATATATATACACATGTATATCTACATTCTATTATATAATATAGTAATGTCAATAATACATTGATTAATATATGAATAATATAATATCCATTAATCATACACAGGTACACATTTTTTCCCTTTTCTTCCCGCAATGCCTTCAATTATCCTGGCTACCTCTTTGGTCTCAACCACCACATCTCATAGGAACCCACACAGTTAACAGTCATGAACTTTTTACAGGTCCTCAAATTGGCCATGCCTACCTCCATACATCCATCTTTCTTCTCAAGACAGCCTTTCCCTATTCTAATAAAACATGACACAGTTTTTAAAATCCAGTTTACATATTTGGTCTACATTAGATGCTTGACTTTTGTATATACTTAAAACTTGATTGTAACCCTTATCAATCTATCAATTTGGCCTATCATTGCTTTCTTTCTTTACTTCCTTCCTTTCTTTCTTTTTCTTTCTTTCTTTCTTTCTTTCTTTCTTTCTTTCTTTCTTTCTTTCTTTCTTTCTTTCTTTCTTTTCTTTTTCTCTCTTTTTTTTCTGTTCTCCTCTTCACTAGACTACAATTTCCTGAGGTAAAGAAACCAAAGCTCAATTGACTTGACAACCCTGGCTGCAGTGGAGTGACTGAAAAATCATAAATATTTTTAAAAACCGCATTAATGGAAAAATGGAAAGAAAGGATTATGTTAGCATCCCAGATGCTAACAAAGAAAATCAGAGCAATTCTAAACAGGTCTTCAGATTATCTCTTACTATCAAAGATTTGGAGGGATACTTGGGTAAGACATTTGTATATCAGATGTTAATAGGTCAAGAAATGTTTTGTAAAAATCCATATCAGGATGTCCCCTATGGTGGCAGAAAAAAATATCTTTCAGTCTGCTTAAAATCTGCATTGCTAATAAGTGCATTAGGATTTTCTGCAGGAATTCAGACTACTTTAAGGAGATCAAAGCCTATTTAAGAAGCCATTTTTGTTAAAAACAGGTTTCCCAAAGGCCTTGTACAGCTTGTTAAATACTAAGCCAATTCAGGTTTGATATAGAAGCCCCTCTAAGAACATAGCAGAGAGTTAAGTGAGTTAGTGACCTGTTTGCTATGAATTATGCTCCTTATTGGAAGGAAACTTGGGCAGAAGCATTTCAAGTGACTGCTACAGACACACAGAGTTGCCATGATATTTTGTCAACTTTTCATTTGGGAAAATAAATAAGCAGAGGCTACAGAAGAATGAAAACAGTGAGAGACCTCACAAAATAAAGAAATATTGAATTTACAAATTGACTAGTTAGTTTATTAGGTAGTGAAGAATATATATATTGGTTAATAGTATAATGTCATCATTAGAGTATTCGAAAGTGACATAAGCTAGCAGAAAAAAAAGAACACGAATTGCTACCAATATCCAAGTTACAAGTGATTTTTTAAGTAAATCATGGATTGGGAACTTTCAATTAATTCTCTAATTGAGAAAAATAAAGTTTCTGAAACTTGGAATAAATTAAATTTTCTTCATCCTTCCTTTAAATGTTGTGTACCTTATAACTGCTTAAGTTGCAAAAGTTAATATCCTATTAAATATTTTTAAATTTAAACATTTATTTCAATAATTGAATTCTTACTAAGAAAACATCACAACTTTGATATTCTACTTTTCTTTCTGTTTAACTAAGACTTGCCATTATGCTTCACGCAACCTACACTTTAGGAACCACCCTCATTGTCAGACAATTCATATTCTGTAGGCGCAGAACATCTAAGAAAAATTAATCCATATTACTAGTGTGTTCCATAAATACATTTTTATTCATGATGGTGATGCTAATTTAAAGACTGAATATTGGTTTTACTCTATAGCAGATAAACAGCTTTGTGAATTACAGTTCTACTTATACTCTAGTGATCAAAACGAATTATGTTAAAACAAACAAAAACACACACAACTTGTTTGAGGGTATTGTCTCCCAAAATGTTTCTCATTGATTTATTAAATAATTATGTATTAAGTGCAAGCCTCCACTCCTCGATTTTTACAATCTATCTGTAAAAGCAGACTTTACACCAGTTCTAGAAGTATGTTGGGTGCTTTGAAAAAGAAGAATGAGAAAGCAGGAGAAGCACATTACAGGAGAACAAGACCCAATAAGCAGTATAAACTAGTGGAATACTGAAATGTGTTTTTCCTTATATATTTTCCCTCTCCTCTCATTTTAAGCAAGAAACTAGGTTTGACTTAAAGGAGAGTCAATATAAAAATGGAGGCTCTTTATAAAATCTTATGACTTTATAAAATCCCAGATATCTTGAAAGGTTCATGCTGAGGATACAAGTAAGTGATGACAGAAAATTGAGAAATGGCTAGCAAGTGAGGGAAAATTCTTAGAGTAGAAACAAGGAGAAGTTCATTGGTTCCATGAGCAGAGGGATTAGTTCTAGTTATGGCAACACTTGAGAAGGTAACAAAGGCTCAATGGCGAAGGGCTACCTTGTCCATTCTTGATCGAAAAGCCTAGATCATAGGCAGAAGAGTTTCTAGTTCTCTCCAAGCATGACACAGAATGGGCAGAGCCCCTAAACCTAAATGTTGGAAAAGCTGTGGGAATGGATTACCAATAACTAGATGGGCCTTTCCAATACCTACATTATTTGTAAGATCAGGACATTCACAAAACCCTGTGGATAGGACAACCCATGAATGACTGAAGTTATGCTTCCTATCATCACTAAAGATATGTACTTGGAATTATAACTAATTCAATTGAAAGAACATGAAGACAATTGTAATTTTGTTTTTGAGTGCATCTGTTTGCCTTATTGGTTCCTATAAATCATGGGATGTGCACAAATCACCAGCACCAAATGGCTCTGTTCCCAGGTCTTTCAGGCTGAGTAGGTTAGTGTTCCACTGCTTTACATCTCACTATTCATGAGACTTCCATAAATTAAGGTACTAAATAGCAGGAGGACCTAAGACCCAATCAAAATAATGCAACCTAAGGAACCCACAGCAAGAGAAAGATATTACAAGGGAAACAACCATAACCTGCAGCTTTTTGTCAAAATAAAACTGCTGGATGAATAGAGGACAATTTGAACAAAAACAACAAAAGTTTAAAGAAGCTAAGGCTTAACTACAGTCTTTTCAAAACTAAATAAACATACTGTAATCTAAAACTGCAAGGTAACAGAGAAGATATTCTTTTTTTGAAGACCTGATTTGGTGACCCGAAATATTTAAGGAAATACATCAAAGCACAGACAGGAAAAACAAAAACAAAGTAAAACAAACAAGCAAACAAACAAAAAACATTTTTAAAAAGATAAGAAATTTGAAGAATAAATTCAGGAGACATGACTTGCAAATAATAGAATTCCCAGACTTAGGAAGAAATGCAACAGAGATGGTAACTACTTAACAGTTTAAAAAAATCTCTAAGCTGAAGAATGATTCAAATCTATTGATTAAAAGGGCTCACTCAGTTCTAGGTAGGGTTGGTATATAGAGATGTAAATCTAAGGATTCACACATTTACAGGATTTATGATAAAGAGATGCTTGAAACATTAATGGGCAAATAAATGTGGTTATTTTAGAATAGGAAAATTTTAGATTACTTTGAATACTCATAGTAGTTATTGTGTTTAAAATTTATTTTTACAAAAATGTGTATTTATTTCCTATGGTTGCTGTAACAAATTACCACAGACTTCATGGCTTAAAACAAACGTTTATTCTCTGGCAATTCTAGAGGCCACAAGTCCTACATCAGTATCACTGGGTGAAAATTAAGGTATTGGCATGGCCATACTTTCTCTGGTTGCTTTAGGGGCGAGCCTGTTTCTTGCCTCTTCCAGGTTCTGGTAGTTGCTGGCATTTCTAGCTTTGTAGCTGCATCACTCTAATCTCTATCTCCACTGTCACCTAGTTTCCCCTTCTATCTGTGTCAATCTCTCCCCATCCCCCTACACACACACACACACACACACACACACACACACACACAAACACAATCACATTTGTGATTGCATTTAGGGTCCCCCTCCCTCAAGTAAATGGGGATAATCTCCCCATCCCAAGATCTATAATTTGATCACATCTACAAAGAATCATTTATTTTTCAAATAAAGTACCAAGCAGGTTACAGGGATTAGGGCATGATACCTTTGGAGAGCAGTTTTCAGTCTACTATAACCTGCATTTACTTTTATATCACAAAAAATGACAAGTTATTTTTGGTGTAAAGTAGCAGAAAGGATTTGGTGCTTTTACCTAAGTGGTATTATTGGAAGCCATAAAAAAAATTTTACAGAGGTGAGACACGTGATCAAATTTTTATTTTTAAATATCTGTAGCTGCCCTGCAGAGAACTGTTTCAGTTGGGAGTGGGCAAACAAGAGATGATACTAGGAGGAAAGGGAAGAGGCAGTCCTGGAGGAGTAAAGACCATGATTCACACTAGAGAGAACTCACAAGTGACACATGTAACTAAAGTTTATCCCTGGAAATACATGTTGGAAATTTCTGAAATTATTTTTAATATGTTTTTATATCCCCCTAATCTTTTACAACAATCAGGTGACTATAATTTCACCTTTCTTTATTATTTTCAGTCATGCTGCTCAACCTCCCTAAGAAAGTACTGCAGAACTCATCTGATGCTTTGGCATCTTCTCTTGGTGTGAGCATCTCTTTCGACTTTGGCCATTTACAACAGTCTGAAATTCACTTCCTCTTAATTTGCTATTCTTATGAAGAACAGGAAAGAAAATAAATAAGTCTACCTTTTAAATCCAGTTATTTAATGCATGCCTAAACTCACGGCACTGGCTTTAAGGAAGCCCGGTGTCAGATTTTTTTTTAATTAAATCCCAGTTTGGGATAATGTTTATAGATATGGAGTCATAAAAATACCCTTAATCAGATGCAACAGACTAAATCAATGCATTGTTGTTGTTGTTTTATTTTATTTTGAAGACACTGGAATTTAGATAGTTGAATAAATAATTGGAAATTATGCATATCCATCCTATAACTAGGAGGCCAAAGGACTGGGAGTAGTGGAAGCACAACTACATTTATTCATGAAATAATACCATATTTAGTTATAAAATTTGACTTCTTTGCTGATGACCATTTTCCTCATTCATTCATGTACTTATTTGCTAAAGAAAACTTATAGAGTAATTATTAAGTTTCAAGCAGTATGATCAGATGAAGATACAAAGATGAATAAAATAAAATTCCTGGTCTCATTAAGTCTTAGCTTATTTTATGCAGACAGTTAAAGCACAGTTTGGTAATTGTTAAAACCTTAAGGTACCATACAGGTGTGTAGATAGATAGTAACTATAATCAGCAACAACTGCATCATCTGCCACTTATATAGCATCTTTCATTTGACAAGGAGTATGTTAGGGCTTTACATGTGTCATTTTAATTTTACAGAGTTCTGTAAATTATGTGGCATTACAGTCATTTCATATATTCAGACTTGTCTAGCTAATTTTTATTTTTCCTTTAAGTATCAGTTTAAACATCACTCTTTCAGGAAGGCTTTCTGAATCTGAAAACAGATTACATAACCCTGCCTTATACTCCTATAGTTCTCTGTATTTCTCTATTATCACACTGAGTAATTGTCTACTGTTCACATTTGCCAAAAATCAGAGTGCTTCATGAGACCAGAGCCTTATTTAATTTTGTAACAACATAGAATGAACTTATAGGTGAGTAAATACATAAAACACAAAAAACTTATCTACAGTCCCATAATAAGAAACAGAGAATGGAGTCAACCTAGATTTATTTCTAAAATCTATATTTTTAATCACTAGACTATTTGATTCCTTAATGACATAGAATATTTCTATTAGTTTAAACTGAATATTTTTCATACATTAAAAGTCTGTTTTATGAAGTCCCACTTGTCCATATTATCTCTTATGGCATGGGCACTTCAGGTTTTGACCAGGAATTGGTTGCCTGTTCCAATTTCTGTAAGGGTGTCTCCTGTGTTTTCTAAGATTCTTGTAGTTTGACGTTTTACATTTAGGTCTGTGATCCATCTAGAGTTGATTTTGTGTATGGTGATAGGTAGGAATTCTGTTTCAATCTTCTGCATGTGGTCAGTCAGTTTTCCCAGCACCATTTACTGAATAGGTTCTCCTCTCCCCAGTGGTTGTTGCTGGAGGCTTCGTCGAAGATGAGTTGGTTGAGAAATTGGGGTTTTGCTTCTGGAATCTCTATCCTGTTCCATTGGTCTATATGCCTGTTCTTGTACCAATACCAGTTTGATTTGATTATTGTAGCATTATAATAAAGTTAAAGTCTGGAAGTGTGACACTTCCTGCTTTGTTTCTCTTGCTGAAGATTGCTTTGGGTATTTGTGGTTCTTTATGTTTCCATATGAATTTCTTTATTGTCATTTCCAGGTCTGAGAAAAATGATGTTTTTAATTTAATACTTGCACATGGATATTTACTGCAGCATTATTCACAATAGCAAAAACGTGGAACCAACCATGCTGCCCATTGAAAGTAGACTGGATAAAAAAATGCGGTGGTCCACACCTTTGAGAGGCTGAGGTGAGTGGACTTCCTGAGCCCGCGGATTCGAGACCCGCCTGGGCAGCGAGACCTCATCTCTACAATAAATCAAAAAATCAGCTGGGCGTGGTAGCGCATGCCTGTAATTCCAGCTACTCGGAAGGCTGAGGCGGAAGGATCGCCGGAGCCCAGCAGGCGAGGCTGGGGTGGCCGGGAGCGGCCACTGCACGCCAGTCTGGGCGACCGAGTGAGACTCCAACTCAAAAAAAAAAAAAAAAAAATGTTATAGTACACATACACGATGGAATATTACGTAGTCATAAAGGAGGACAAAATATAATGGACTTTGCAGCAACTTGGATGGATTTAGAGTCTATAGTACTCAGTGATCTATCAAAGAGACAAAGAACTGAGTACCATACGTTCTCATTCATATGCCAACCCTAAATATTTATCATAATACTATAGGAAAGGGATTGGAAGTAGTGGGAAACTGCTGGTCAGGTTTGGGGGGCAGGCATAACACCAGTAAGAAGTGTGAACCAAGGGAAGCTCAAACTTTACCTGCACCATGACCACTTGTATACCTAATCCTGAATTGTAGCCAATATCTTTAGAATAAAAATAAAAGGCTGAAAATTTTTTACTAGTGTGAAATTATCAATAGCTCGTTAAAAAATCTTAGACAAAATGCTTGTCTAACGTCCTAAATAAATTGGAAATAGTATCATCAGATTTACTTTTTGTCATTTGTTCAAATATTAATAGAAAACAATATTTAAACTTTATAATCCTGCTAGTAAGTGCTGTAAAAGATCCAAAAATGACAAAATAAAAATTCAAATTGCTGAGGAAGATAGAAGATTTTATATGGTAGAAAAGGAAAAATTAGCTTATATCTGCTCTTACTAAATGTTAATTAATGGTAATTATTAATAGTAGCATTGATTCAAACATTAAACATGAAGAAAATTATGTACTGTCTGCATTCTTAAGTGAACATAATTTATTAAATTGATTATTCTAAAAATAATTTACTGATTGAATTTACAGTCACTTAGCAATTCAATGTGGCATATATTATTTCATTTACTCATCTGTTCATTATATAGCCTATATGTCTTAAATAGGCAATAATTAATGCTTATAAGACTATTTTAACTTGGTATATTTTCTTTGTAATAAAACCACAGAAACACTAAGAAAATCTATATTTATAAAGCTTTTTAATGAATATTTACACTTCATCTATAATCTTTTGCAATATTAAAAAGTAATAATTTTAAATAAAATATTCTCATATTATGACATTTCAGTAGTTTTATACAACTATTTTAACCATATGTATGTATGTTTCTATAAATCAAACTTCTAACATTTTATAAATTTTGTGAAATTAATCATATTGCTCTTGATTTGATCAACTTTTTTATTAATACACATCTGTGGTATATATGTGGTAAGGAGAGGAGCAATTGCTGAAAATAATTAAATTTATTTTGTGTATATACAGCCCAACTATTCCTGAAGATAAATCAATATAGATATAAACACATATGTATATATGCATTTAGAACTGTCTAGTGTTTAATTAAACTAAAAATAGGATGCATAGCTCATAGTCACATCTTTCCAAGTTGTTTCAGACATCTGTAGATTTAGATTTCCTGCTACTTAAATTTGAAGTTAGTATCTGGACATTTTAGGAAAAAAGCAATTGCGATTTATGACCATGAGATCAAGTATACAGGAAAATTCTAATTATTCTATGTAATCAGATTTTATCAACCATATCTTGTGTCTATGAACATACTACCATCATAGAGATTTATAAATTGTGACAGTTATCCTTCTCTGTTCTTGAGCAATATACAGTCTTCCACAACCCTCTCTTAAAGAAAGGCCATACATACATGCATATAAAAGCATCAGAAAACTTTTCTTCTTCATAACTGTTTCTAAGATGTTTCTTATTTATAAGTCTTGTTTTATCACATCAGGTGATTCTGTGATGCAAGCCATGGCTGAGAGGACACAGCTTGACCTCAAAGTTAACCCTGGGAGCAGCATAAGGAGAGACCATTAACAAGAGCACTAGCTTTGGCATTTTATGCTAGATAGGAACTTGCCACATCAATACAAATTTTTCTCCACAAGTTTGAATATTGACCATCCCAAATGAATATGGGAGAGCTGACAGCAGAAATTAGGTAGCAGTCAAGCATTCAGGCATTAGTGAATGGATGACATGACATGGTAGGAATTATGTGAAGCCAATCCTGAGCAGAAGTTACCAGTTTGAAACAGAGAAAAGTTGAGAGAAATTAGCAACAACAGAGAAGAAAAAGCAGCAAAAGAAAAAGTAGCATAGAAGAAGAGTCAGGAAAATGGCAGGCTACTGTGGTGGCTGATGGGTATCAGACCATGAGAACCACAATAGGAAACTAAAAGGGATGAACAATTTTCCATTTCACCATGAGTTCTCTGCTGGAGTTGCCTTGCACTTGTCTGCAAGAGCTGATTGTGTTCATTTTTTCCCAACTCCCAGTTCAGTGACTTGACATGGTAGCTTGAAATTGGTCATGGTGGAACAATGAAATTGGCAAATATTGCAAATCAGTCTGTTTGCTTGTTTCTTGTTAAAAGAGCTGATTATTAAACTTTTACCAGCACACTGGTCCTGGCTATTTTGTCTCTGAGACTATTTCTTTTTCTCCTTAATCCCCTGTTTTATGTATAAAGTCACTTTTACTGAGATAGCATTTTTGTCCTATTCTCAATATCTTGAAAAAACTGAATGAAATTTTCTAGCTATCCTTTCCATTCAGTGAAATTACTATAAGTCTATTATTGATTAAGCACTGTAAACAATGCAATACACACAACAAATCCAGAGATATATAAGACATCATACTTGCCCTTAGATCAATTACAGTCTATAGGAGAAACATTTAAAAAATCATTTCAAGGCAGCATCATAGTTCAGTTTATTTTAAGGAACACAGATGATTAACACAAAAGAAAGATACTGTCCACTACTTGGGAGGAAGTATTAATGTCTGGAAATGCTGCTAAGAGAGTTTGATAATGAATCTTTGAATTTAAGGATGACTAAGCTTTGGTCCTACAGAGTGCTCAGGAGGAATTGCAATATGTTCCAGAAAAGAAAAAAGAAAGAGGATTTAAGAGAAAAGGAATCGGAGAGAGGTATATGATGGTACTAAAATAAAGATGACAAAATATGGAAGATGCAGATACAATAACATGCAATATCATTAAGTTCCTTCTTCTCGCAAATAGATTGTCCTTATTAACCATCACCATGAGATATACCATGGAGACCCAAAAAATAAAATTTATTTGAAAAAATTGTGTATTTATTCTTACATGTTTAAAATGTGGTCACCTCCAAAGTGCTCTCCATTTGAGGCAATATACCTATCAAGACTTTTTCCCATGCTCAGAACAGTTTTTGAACTCATCAATTTTGATGGCTTTTAGTGCGTCTTCCATTTTTTGTTTCACCTCTTCCACACTGGTAAAATTTTTCCCTTTGAGGATTTTTTTCAACCAGGGAAACCAAAAAAAAAAAGTCACACATGACAAGATCAGGTGAATAGAGAGGATGGGGCACAGTGATCATGCTGTTTTGGGTCAAAAATTGCTGAACACTCAGCACAATGTGGGCAAAGGCACTCATAAGTCACCCATCATGAAATGCACAAATGTGGTGAAAGAATCTACAATATTCAAAACAGCCTGATATTGGTACAAGAACAGACATATAGACCAATGGAACAGAATTGAGATTCCAGAAGAAAAACCTTAATTTCTCAACCAACTCATCTTCAACAAAGCCTCCACCACCCACTACTGGAGAGAGGAGAACCTATACAGTAAATAGTGCTAGGAAAACTGGCTGACCACATACAGAAGATTGAAACAGGATCCCTACCTATACCCATACACAAAAATTAACTCTAAATGAATCACAGACCTAAACGTAAAACCTCAAACGGTAAGAACCTTAGAAAATGCAGGAGACACTCTTATGGAAGTTGAAACTGGCAACCGATTCCTGATCAAAACCCGAAGTATCCAGGTCATAAGAGATAAGGTAAACAAGTGGGACCACATTGAGCTGACAAGCTTCTGCAAAGCCAAAGAAACCATCAAAAAAGCAGGGAGACAGCCCACAGACTGGGAAAAAGTATTTGCCAACTCTATGTCTGACAAAAATCTAACATCAAGGATCTACAAGGAACTCAAATGTGCTGAAAAGAGAAAAACAGCCCCATTACAAAGTGGGCTAAAGATATGAACAGACACTTCTCAAAAGAAGACATATGAGCAGCCAACAGACACATGAAAAAATGTTCAGCCTCACTAGTCATCAAGGAGATGCAAATTAAAACTACACTGAGATACCACCTAACTCCAGTCAGAATGGCCATCATCAATAACTCAAAAAATAACAAGATGCTGGAGAGGATGTGGTGAAAAGGGAACACTTCTACACTGTTGGTGGGAGTGTAAACTAGTACAGCCTCTGTGAAAATCAGTGTGATGATTCCTAAAACTCCTAAAAATTGACCTTCCATATGATCCCGCAATCCCCCTACTGGGAATATACCCTGAAGAACTCAGGTCTCTCTATAAAAAAGATACCTGCACACGTATGTTTATTGAAGCATGGTTCACAATAGCAGGAACATGGAACCAACTGTGCTGCCCATCAAAAGAGGACTGGATTTAAAAAAATGTGGTTCATATATACAATGGAGTATTACACAGTCATGAAGAAGAACAAAATCATGAACTTTACAGCAACATGGATGAAATTAGAGCTTATAATACTGAGTGATCTCTCACAGAAACAAAGAGCTGAGTATCACATGTTCTCACTCATAAGTGGACCTTGAACAACTACCGCATTACTATAGAAAGGGATAGAAAGTACCGGGAAACTGCGGGGAAGGGGATGAGTAGCTGGGATTGACAGTAGTTAATATCTACCTGGGGAAGGGGAGCAAACCTCATCAATAAGGGTACCTGCACAATGAACATTTGTATACCTAACCCTGAATTGTACCCCACAATTTCAAAATAAAAATTAAAAGAGAAAAAAAAAGAATCTAAAAACAAAAACAAAAAAACCCGCTGAAGCTAAATGCAGCCTCTTACAATAAGGCTAGATGATACACTGAAGTTGATGGGTTCCTAGAACATTTACCTAGTGGGGAAAGCCTGTACTACAAGGGTCTGCCCTCTAAATGATAATTTCAGAGTTTTGGGGTTTCTCCTTGTATGAACTTCTCTTGATTCATTATTTTAGCCATCCTATTATAGTATTTTGGTGTTATTTTTCTATTCAACACACTATATTAATCTGTTGGAGAACAGGATTGATATAGTTCTCATTTTAACATCCTTTACAAAATCTCACACAATACCCTATGGTTAGAGGGGCTGGGTATGTATTTGTTGGCTGGAACATAATAATATGACATAGTTGAGAACACGTTGAAAAATACACTTAAAATATCATTTGGTTTTGCATCCTTGCAAAGCTAGAATGGTTTATTTTAGAAACAAAATTATGTGTGAGATGTATAGTAAATTTTAAAACTCCTAAATTGTATTAATGGAATTCAATCTGCTTAGTGTTTTTTTTTTTTTTTTTAAACAATGAACCTGTCACTTATCACTTATGTATTTGGTTATTTGTATATTGGATTATAAACACTTCATCTTTTTCTCAAATATATGTTTTAAGTTTTTATTTAAAAATAATATTTTAAATTACTAAAGCAATTTCCCCATTAGCAAGCCTAAGATAAAAGGTACACATTAATTTTATATCTCTGTTATTTACAAAAATATAATTCAGTTCTCTTCCTCATAACAGGAGCCAAAGGGGCTGGTTCTTGAAGTAGGAGACAGGGATTGTCATACAGCTCAGTAGTCCTCTTTACCACTTTGAACTTTGCCTACTTTATGTCTTTGATCATCAATTACTTAAATATAAAAGGAAATATCGGGATTTATAAGAAAAACTCCATAATCTCTTTGATTCCCTCCTGATCAGCTCCCAAGTGTTAAAAGGGAGTCTCCATTGCTGCTAGCTACCTGATTAGCAACTTGATGTTGACTATTTGCCAAACTGGAAGCTACACTTGTCTGCACTGTTGGTTCAATGAAGTAAGTGTCCACAATTCTGGAGCACTACCCAGAACCACAACCTAAATAAGGTTTATAGGAGGACACTGGTTTGGACTAAGTTCCTGCACTAGGCCTAACAGACTAAACCAAAATGGAGTCAGCCATGCTACAGTTCCACGTAACCAAGATGAAATTGTTTACAGGAACTTCCAGAAAATTAGGGGAGTGAGAGAAATAACAGACAAATCCCCAACAAGCCAGTTTTAACCTGCATGATAAGGATGTCCCCTCTGCATTAACTTTTACAAGGGAAGTCACTCTGAAACATCCAAATTGCTTTTTCTGTCTATATAACCAACCTCTTTTGCTCAACTCATTGGAACATCCATTCTATTTTATAGAAAAAGGGGCTGACCAATTGTAATTGCAGATAAAATCCAATTAAGATCTTTAAACTGAATTTGCATGTATTTTGTCCTTTGACAACTGCTTACCCACTTCCATTTTAGAAGTGAGACAAAGTTTTAAAAATTAAAAGAAGCCGGGCTCAGTGGCTCAGCCTGTAATCCCGCGCCTTTGGGAGGCTGAGGTGAGTGGATTGCCTGAGCCCACGGGTTCGAGACCCGCCTGGGCAGCAAGACCTCATCTCTACAATAAATCAAAAAATTAGCCGGGCGTGGTAGCGCGCACCTGTAATTCTGGCTACTCGGAAGGCTGAGGCAGAAGGATTGCCGGAGCCCAGCAGGTCGAGGCTGCGGTGGCCGGGAGCGGCCACTGCACTCCAGTCTGGGCGACAGAGTGAGACTCCACCTCAAAAAAAAAAAAAAAAAAATTAAAAGAAAACATGGTAAATGTTCTTATATATAGAAATATTTGTTTTTTTTAAGAGGGAGGGAAAAGGGTTACCCTCCAAATTACTTAAATTTTTAATCTAGGTTAAATTTCAATTTTCATAAATTTATTTTTAGCATAAATAATATATTCATATTAGAAGAAAATAGTACATATATGCCTCCTCTGTGTTTCTTATCTCATCATTTTAACCTAATGTTCTGCTATACTTTGAAGAAGTACTTAATAAAACTAGGCACTTTTATTCAATAAGTACTTAATTAAAATCTAAAATATGCAAGAAACTTTGCTAGGCATTTTAGAAGATATTAAGAAAATTATATGTATGTGGTTCTTCTCTTCTAGTAACTCACAATGTAATATAAGAACTAGGATTATAATTTTCATATGTTTTCAAATCTTCCAAGAAAATTATAAGAATTATTATATGTATGTGTCACAAGTACTTCAAAATTAAAATTAGAGACTATTTCCAAATGACATAAAGCCATCAGTAATACCAGACATATTATATAACATGATAAACATATCTATAGACATCTCAGAAACAAGGCGGAAAAAAAGACTTTCTTGCTAGCTAACGTCAAATTAAAAAGTTAAATTGATTATTTTGATGCATATCGTTCTTCAAGAATCATTCTTAAAAATGTTATGCAGACCATAGAAATGTTATTTGGCATTTGGAACATAAACAGTTATATTTAATATTTTCTTACATATTTTAAAAGCTAGGTTTTCAAGTAAAAATAAAATATGTTCCAATTATAATGGGAAATACATTTTAGAAATGTAAATTGCTCACTACATATAATTTTAACCAAAGGAGCAAGTATTGTCAGATTTTTCCCAGTGCTTAACTTCATAAGGTAATTTATGGTGCATTTATTCACAAATTCCTTTTAGTAGGCTCAAGTTTTTGTTTGTTTATTTAATACAAATCACTAACAGTGTTTACACTGATAATAGTTCTCTTCCAGATCTGTTCAAACCTGAGTAGGGTTTTCTTTCAACCTTAAGTATTCAATTTGACCGTTTATTTGTAAGAATACTGTAGTAAACAGAATGTGTTCATTTTTTTTTGTTTTTATAATATCTGTGGAAGTGCAGAGGACACAAGAGACAAGACTTCTCTAGCTTTTTAGCATCTGCCAGAATATAGTGCTAATGAAGTTGAGTTAATGGGTTTGAGTCATTTGAATCCAAATTTAATAAGTATTTACTGACTGACCATTGTGTAAGACACTGCTAGATGGAATGGTAGATACAGGGAGAGCACAGTGGTGAGAGTTGTATAAAGAAATATGAAAAAAATGAACGTGTGCCAATGACTATAACAACAGTAGAATAAGTTCTATAAAAACAAAACAAAACAAAAAGCTAAGAGAGCACATTTCGCGTTGACTGACTGTTAATTGTCTATCAATATCCACGCTGTCTTGTTTCTCAGTCACACCACCCTGATGTGATTTGAGGTAGCCATGTATCTAAGTAAAATATTACATTTTCCAGCTTCTTTGTAGTGAACTTTGGCCAATGCTGCATAAGCAAAAGTGTTGTATGGGGTTTCCAGGGTGACTCCTTAAATGAAGCTGATATATATGTTGATACAAAGCAGCTACCAAAAACATTTCTATTTTGCTTTATTGTTTAGTTGCTCTGTTTTTGCAGCAGATTGCCATTTCTACTAAAACGAGGTACTAAAAATGCTAGCAAGATGTTCAAGTTAGAAAATTATTAGGTGTAGTTAAGGGGAAAAAATGTGTACACTAGTCAGAAGACTATTTTTGAGATGAGTGTTGAATAATCTCACCATAATGGGTTGCATCAACTTAAAACTCAACTTTCTTTATTCTGGAATGGATTACACCTTGAATGACACACAATTTTCTAGCCAATCCTATATCACCTGTGTAAATTGGATGATGAAAGGGACTGGATCAGAACAAATTCATGACTAGCCAAAGGATGTTTTCACAATATAATTCAGTCTCACAGAACAGCATATTTTCATCCACATAAATAATTCTAATAAATTCTTTCCCTTCTGCATATGATATATATGTATACAAGTACACAATTAACTGAATACACTATATATGTAAACATATAATAAGATAAAGTGCAACATGAAATAACAATATATTTTTTGTTTAGCAAATATTTATTAAAAATTCTGTGCCAGTCATACTGTATGAACTAGAGAAAGATTGATAAATAATTCCCTGCCCATACTAAGTTTCTATTTTACTGAACAAAACTGATTTTTTTTTTTTTTTGAGTTGGAGTCTAACTCTGTAACCCAGGCTGCAGTGCAGTGGCACACTCACAGCCACCCCAGCGTTGACTTCCTGGGCTCCAGCGATCCTTCTGCCTCAGCCGTCCAAGTAGCCAGAGCTATGGACATGAGCTACCACACTCAGCTAAGTTTTTATTTATTGTAGAGACTAGGTCTCACCAAGCTGCCGGGGCTAGTCTCAAACCTCTGGTCTCAGGCAATCCACACACCTCAGCCTCCCAAAGTGCTGAGATTACAGGCTGAGCCACCAAACTGGGCCTTTTTGGTTTGTTTGTTTTTGAGATGGAGTCTCACTCTGTCTCCCAAGCTGGAGGGCAGTGGTATGCTCACGGTCACCACAGCCTTGACCTGGTGGGCTTAGGCGATTCTTCCGCCTTAGCTTTCCAGGTAGCTGGAACTACAGACACACGCCACCACCAGGCTATTTTTTCTGATTTATTGTAGAGACGAGGTCTCACCAAGTTGCCCGGGCTGGTCTCGAACCCACTGATTCAGGCAATCCTCTCGCCTCGGCCTTCCAAAGTGCTGGGATTACAGGCTGAGCCACCGTGCCAAGTCAAAACTGATTTTAAATACACATATACAATTTAATGTCAGGCCACAAAAAATAATAAATGTCATGAAGAAAAATAAAGCATGAAAATAAGCTGAATATGGCAGCTATTTTAGGAAAGTCTTCTTTGATGCACTACTGTGGCTGCAGATTCTTAAATAGTGACAGAATGAGCTAGATGGTAATCTGGAGAAAGGAAGATGCAGACAGAATTTTAAAAATAGTGTGACTATCCTAAGGAGAGAACATGAAGGTTACCATTGTCAGATCTAGAAAAGACATGCAAGAGAAACCAAAGATGAGATGAGAAAAGCTGTCATGGGCTAGAACATGTAAGGTCTTGGAAAGTAGTTTCACTTTAATCTGTGTCTGATGTGAAGGCACTGGAGTGTTTCAAGCAGAGGAATGACACAGTCCCTTTTATCTTTTAAAACACTCATTCTAACTCCTATGTGAAAAATAGATTATAGAGGAGACAATAAGAGTGGAAACAGAAAGACCAGTAAGAAATCACTGTTTCTAATCTGGGTGAGAGATCATGCTGATAGTAGTATATATGAAATAAATGGACAGATTTGGAATTGCCGATGTAATTTTGGGTGTGGGAAGGAATGAGGAAAATCAAGGATGAATTTCGATTCTGTCTTTCTCTCTCTCTCTCTCTCTCTCTTGAAATTGAAGGAAACAAGAATGTCATCACAACACATGCTTTTACCTGAAGGCAATTAAAGGAGCAGCAAATGGAGGAAAATCTCTCTCTACTCTTCCCCTTTTCTGCCTAAAGCCAGGATATAAATTATCCTTTATTGAAGACAACTCTAGACTTTTATCAGCCCAGAGAGGCAACAGAAGAATCTGCAAACAAACTTTACTATATTAGTTTCTTCCTATATATTTATCTTCTCAGTTTTCTGCCCTTAAAAGTCTAACTCTTCTTTCCAGTGTCTCTATAAATAGATTGTTCTTAGTTGAAGATGCTATATAATTCCGAGTTCTAAGCCAGAAGATGCTATACACATTTGAGTTACTTTGTGTTGGGGGTTCTCTCGCATCATGTGTACTACACATGTTAACACACTATTTTTCTCTTGTTAATCTGTCTTTTGTTACAGGGGTCTGTTCCAACTAAGAACTTATGAGGATTGAGGGAAAAATTATTTTTTAACTTTTACACAATGAAACCATTTGTTGAGATTGAGGAGATTTAGAGAGAAATATATTTAAGACAGTGATATGGGTATCATGTGATGAGAATTGAAAATTTTAAATGACTCTGTCAGTTTGGAGATTCCTGGTAGTTTTCATCCCCGTGGAGAAATTGAGTAGGCATGTTTGTATAAGAATCTGGAACTCAGAGAAATCAGAGATGGAGATAAAATAATTGAGAAGCATCAGTCTATAGATGGTATGAAATCACCCATAGAGTGAATTCTGCAGAGAGGAGGAGTCAGATGAAGGGCAATACAATATTTGTAATAGTTCATATCACTTGGGATCAACTCCCAAAACTTTCATATCCCAGGAAGAAAACCACCCCACTATTTGGAAAATGACTTATTAGAAATTGCAACATTAATTTTAAAAAAAATAACATTGTAGCTGTTGCCTATATAGTTGATTCCAATGTAGGTTATTAATAGATGACTTAGGTCCACTTTTACCTAGAAGCAATCTAGATGAAGTTGAAAAGGAAAGACTCTCATCCCCTGTGAATTCAGAAGACAGTATTTCTTAAATTCCAAGGTAAATGTGTAATGAGTTATTCCACAGAAACAGGAGTTCACTGCAATTGTAAAAGAACTACATGTATGCTATTAAAGAAGTGGCATAGCATAAAAAAGGCATGAGCTGAAATCTGTCTGGCTCTGCCATTTATTAAATGCATATTAAATATATCAAAGTCTTTTTTTTGTTTTTTGTTTTGTTTTGGTTTTTTTTTGAGTTGGAGTCTCACTCTGTTGCCCAGACTGGAGTGCAGTGGCTGCTCCCTGCCACTGCAGCCTCGACCTGCTGGGCTCCGGCGATCCTTCCGCCTCAGCCTTCCAAGTAGCTGGAATTACAGGCACGTGCTACCACGCCCGGCTGATTTTTTGATTTATTGTAGAGATGAGGTCTCACTGCCCAGGCGGGTCTCGAACCCACAGGCTCAGGCAATCCACTCACCTCAGCCTCCCAAAGGCGTGGGATTACAGGCTGAGCCACCGAGCCCGGCTATCAAAGTCTTTGAGTTTGTATCTTCTCATAGAAAATGGAGTTTAAAATGCCTAGGTTTATTCATAGGGTTTTTGTAAATATTTCCTAAGAAAAACGTATGTAAAACACATTACAATGTGTCTAGACCATTGGAAGTGTTCAATACATGAAAGCTCCTTACTTAGCTACCTTTTAGATAAACCCTGTGTTAAAGAGACCTTGTGGCTTAGCGGGAGCAACATTCCAAACAGATAACTTCTGACCAAACATTTGGAACATGGTTCATTTTAAAATTATAACCTAAATTCTCACAATAGAACAAGGAAGGAATTGG
>NW_007079860.1:278909-300825 GCF_000164805.1 Carlito syrichta | reverse complement strand
TTAAAAAATAAGCCTTCATTTAGAAAACAGATTACTCAAAATGAATATATTATGTAAAGATGCCAACACCAACCAAACAATTGAAAATATAATCTCATAAATCAATAGTCCAATAAGATAAATCCAAATACTTTAACAACTACTTAATATCCTATTAACTACCATTAATCTTTGTAGATATTTTTCACTGGCTCCTTAAATCACTATTTATATTGATATTTCTGTGTACTTTTTTTCCCCTCAAGGAGCTCTTGAGAAGAATGTAAACACCATATGTTACATAGTGTTAGGACATAATTATAATTACTTACTGAAGTCAACAGGTAATTTAAATCTGAACAAGTATAAAGCTGCTTTAGAGGCAGTTGCTAACTGTTAAACTGTTTTTTTACCACATAAAAATGTATTAAATTATGTAGCTAATAATGTCATTATTTGACATGAATACATTTTAAAACTGAATTTTGTGTGTATTACTAAATCTCATTTTGTGTTTTTTGACTAAAGCTTTAAAACTAACGTATAAGACTGTATAGAAACAATATTAAACCATGAGGCTTTTGGAAATTTTTCTTTTTTAATATGTACACTTTATATTCTTCTCTTAGAGATAATTTTGGAACATCATGTGAATCTCTTCACATATCTGAGTTTATGCGCCAATTTTTGCAGAAATTCACTGAGCCTTTCATCAAATCTTTGCGTGAACTAAAGGAAGCAAATTAAAAAGTTATTTCCAGCATACTTCCCATAATGCGGAAATGATTACTAATAAAGTCCTGATACTGTCCTAATCTCCAAGGCTTTATTAAGACATAATTCAAAGAAGAGATAATTCCAAATTCTTTAACCAGATCTTTTCTTAAACATTTACTGATTTGTACCTGTGTGACGGGAAAAAAAATTAAAACAAAATTTAAAATGCCAATTGCATTTGATCCTGTCAAACTAAGTAGACAGAGGTGCTTAACATTTACCAATATTCATGTTAAATTGAATATTTACTGTTGATTATGTCTTATAACTGTGTGTACAGTATTCAGCTTGGTTTTAACATATAATTATCTTCAAAGTTCTTTAAAAAATAATTATGAAAACTATGTACCTCTATTTACATCAACAGAAAGTAGAAAGAAAGGAACATTTTAAGATTAAAAAGTTCATTTTAAAATCTAGAAGCATTCTGACAGTACACAGCAGCTAAAGTAAGGAAAGTGTATCACAAATAGTAAATCTCAAGAAATCTGAAACCTGATCCAGAAGTGCACCTCTCCATTCTCAGGCAACCCTGCTTTTACTCTAGTTCCACAGAAAAAGTTTGTACCTGTGGAAGTGGGAATAAAGATGGGGCGATCAACTAGAGGATGGGCTGAAAGTATTCCATGCATCCAAGTTATCCCTCCTGCCATCCCTAGCAGAAAACTAAAAGTTTACTCTCTTCAGAAAGACAATTAGATAGACTCATAACTAAAGAAACATCAGGCAAAACCAAGAAAGGGAGTATTCTTAAAAAAACAAGTAAATTAAATTCTGTATACTAAACACTGAAAATCCCACAACCACAAAATCCCATGTTTTTTCCCTTTTCGTGCTCTCGACATGGCACTGTAGTCTATTCTCTCCAGGCAGGAATTTGCCTATTATTCTGCTTCTATATATTCAAGCATGATTGCTGACTTTCTAAGAAATTCTGCAAGTTATCAAATAGTCTATAATAAAATCCTTTCTGTTTAAAGTAGCAAAGGCAAGTTTGTTTTCTTGCATCTATAAAAACTGATCAATATTCTAGGTTACTTTCATTCTAGCATTGCAAAGGTGGCTCAAAATTATTGGGTTTGTTAATAAAAGAAATACATAACCTTAAAAGAATTATTTTCTCAATAGATGAGAACCCTAATGGAGGAGTGCTATCTTATTTTTTTTTCTTACTTTTTATTATTTATTTATTTATTTTGAGTTGGAGTCTCACTCAGTCGCCCAGACTGGAGTGCAGTGGCCGCTCACGGCCACTGCAGCCTCAACATGCCGAACTCCGGCGATCCTTCCGCCTCAGCCTTCTGAGTAGCTGGAACTACAGGTGCGCTACCAGGCCTGGCTAATTTTTTTGATTTATTGTAGAGATGAGGTCTTGCCAAGCTGCTCATGCGGGTCTCGAACCCGCGGGTTCAGGCAATCCACTCACCTCGGCCTCCCAAAGGGCAGGATTGCAGACTGAGCCACCGAGCCCAGTCTCTTTACTTTTTAAAAATTCTTTTCTCTCTTCTCTCCTCTCCCTTCTCCTCTTCCCTTGCTGTTCCTTCGTCTCCACCTCTATTTTTACCTTTGCCCTTCCTCACCTATATAAAACAAATAGAATCATGCTTAAAATAAAAACATTATAGACTGTAATATAGAAGATAAAACCAGTCTTTAAAATTTCAAAGACTTAAGTTGTAATGTCAGTTCAGCCATTTACTTGCACTGTGACCTCCACTCAGGATATTTAACTATTCTAATCTTCAATTTCCTTATCTGTAAAATGAGACAATAATTCAGTGTATTGAAGACTAATACTTTAAAAAAGCAGACAGCTTTCAGGATTTCAATTTGGAGAAATACGTCTGTAACTAAAGCTTTGAGTGCTTAGCTATGAAGGATCTCAAGAAAGGTAATTTTTATAAGCCCAGATAGGCAATGGGTAGGAATACAGTTGTCTCTTAGACATTGATTACCAGATAATACCAGCTAAGGCAGAAGCCAAGTTTTGGGAACACGACAAGATCCCAACAAAGAACAAGGACAACTTGACAATGAATTCCCTAGCATCAAATTAGAGTTTCAAAATGGATAATATGTACCTATAATTGGCTCAGCTATGCCTAGAACTGTAGGGGGAAAAGGGGATTCGTTATAGAAAATTTGGTAGGCTGATACACTTGAATGGCTTGATGGATTTTGTTATATTATTTCAGCTTAGAATGGCTAATTTTATTAAATTGCTATTTTATTTCATCATTATTGTGCAACAGAATAGAATACTTGAGAGGAAATTAGGTCTTAAGTGAAAAGCTTTTTCATCATTCATTCATTCATTCAATAATTCACACATTTATATAGTAGCAGTGTAATGGGCACTGAAAAAGGGAATTTAAAGAATATATATATACACCTTTAAGAACATGTGTCTGCTGGGAAAAATTGTAAATAAACATATACAGTTTCATGTTAGAAGTTTGATTAAAGTACTGTGGGGACTTTAGAGAGAATTTTTCATAAAAGAGGTGACATTTAACTGTGCATTAAGTGTGAAGAGGACAGAGAAGATGGAAAATTATACCAAAGGTAAAAGAAACAGCTTGTTTATTTCTGCGAAATGGAAACTCCTTTCTCTTTATTAATGTTATAACCAATTAACAATTAGGAGGGCAAGTAATGTGCATTCCAAACATTTAAATATGCAGCTCAACATTTACAAACAGAACAAAGATTCTTTGGTCAAGAATAAAATCCAGATCTTATATATGTGACATTACTGACTTTGGTAGGCAGAATAATACCTCCCATCCACCTCCTCCAAGGAGATCCACAGAAAAGGGGAATTAAGGATTTAGATGAAGTTAAGTGATTAATAGTGAATCTTTCCTGAACTAGCTGGGTGTACCCAGTGAAGTAACAAGGGTCCTTAAATGTTAATGAAGGAGGCAGAAAAAGACTCAGAATCAGAGTGATGCAGCATGAGAAAGACTGGACAGGACATTGCTAGTTTTGAAAATGGAAGGCACCTACGAGGCAAGGAAAACAGGCAGCCTCGAGCAGAGCAAAAAGGCAAGTAAATGCATGGTGCCCTAGAGTCTCCAGAAAGTATTCTGCCCAGCGTTCATCTTGATTTTCATCCCATGAGATCTATTTCGGACTTCTTACTTCCAAATCTGTAAAATACTAAATGCGTATGGTTTCAAGGCACCATGTTTGCAGCAATTTGTTACAGAACTAATAAATAAACTTACTATAACTTTTGAAGATATATCAGTAGATAAATAAAATGTGTTGATTTTTAGTATATAATTATGATAGTCCAGATTATCTGTAAACTCTAGTATTATTATTTTCTATTTTAAAGATGCGGAGTACAATTCAAGATTAGGTATAAAAGTCGTTATCATACAGGTAAAGTTTGGACCTCCCTTTGGTGCCCCTTTTGTCTGGTTTGAGATCAGGCACCCTTGTTGACGTTATTGTGTTCCACCACCTTCCCCTGGCAGTATTCCACTACTGTCAATCCCTTTTTTATAGTATTATGGTAAATGTTTAGGGTCTGCTTATGAGTGAGAACATGTGATACTCAGTTATTTGTTTATATGATAGATCACTGAGTATTACAGACTTGAAATTTATCCAAATTCCTGTGAAGTCCATTTTTTTGTTCTTCTTTATGGTTGAGCAATTTTCACCCTATTAGAACATATATAGATACAGGCAATCAACAATAGTGTATAATATGAAAAGTATTCATTTAAAAAATATTTTATTTACTTGATAGTCTAGTAATGAACAAATTTCAAATAAAGTTCAAAACTTATTCTGTGAAAATCAAGTTCAAGAAGTACATGATTTTCTTCATTTTACCACTTTTTCAATTCTTGCTTACTCTCTGTACCTCATTCTTGTTAGAACAGAGTCTAAGTTCTTAATAAAGTATATAACATTCTTCACATCAATCACCTTTTTTCATGGGTAACACATGGCTGAATATGTATAATATCTGTATACTTAGGGTCTAGGTTGAGGCTGTTGTTCTTAGTTTTCTCTTAGCTGAGATCTCAGGACACTTCCTTTCCCTAAATCCAAATACTTTGTACTTTTCCAGGCCATGGGCAAATACAACCCATGCTATAATTTTTCTGCAACTTTATACAGTTAGAATAAAATATTTCTAGCCCTGGTACTTTTATATAAAGCCTTACACATAGTAGAACCTCAATAAATGCTTGTTAAGTGTTCTGAATGACTCATCATATTCAACAAAGCAACAGAAATGGTAAGAAATGGCAATAGTAAAACTAATATCACTGAATGACCAAGGCCCGTGGGAAACAGCAAGAAAGACAAAGACAAAAACAGCTAATGCTGACGAGAGATTAGACCACTACCTGATTGATTCCTGTGGGCATTATTAGCAGAAATTATGACTAATCTTTCTTTAGCATGGCGTGGTAACTGGCATTGCTCCATTTTTTTACTTGGATCTGTTGCCAAATTTCCTGTCTCTGGCAAAGATGGTGAAAAAAGTGATGTTAATTCTTCTGCCTTTAATTATGCCTTGACAATTTGGCTCAGTGTTTTTAAAACTTTCAAGTTCAAATACTGCTGCCAAAGTCTATCTTTTAAGCATGTCCTAACTACTCTCAAAATACCTTTATTTTTAGCAAGAAGTATATGCAACATAATTTTAATTTAGTAGTTTTGGCTAATATGATCAGTGTTTGTCACATATCCTGACACAAGGGTTTCCATCAGGTTTACTAAAGTAAAATTACTTGAGAAAGAAGTTACCTGAGAAAAATAGGACATTTCCAGGCACAAAGACAAACGGACTACAGATAATGTAATTCAAAAACTTCAAAGAAAACAGTATTTCCTTAGCTGAGAATCTGACATCAACAGTTACTCAGAATATTCAGATTACATCCCTCTTCAAAAGTATTGTTTTTAGGCTATTGATTATAGTCTAATACAACCATCTGGCAGTTGTTTACCCTCTCATTTGGGTGCTGTATCAGCTATCACCCAAAAGGATGGAAGTAAGTTTCTGCCAAAACATATTGTACCTCTCCTTCTTTCTTTTGGAATGCATTTTAAAGTGGTGTTCATTATTTCCCTATGCTATTAAGTAATGTTCATTGTTTCCCTATGCTATTTTCCTATCCTGGCCAGAAGCAGTAACTCATTCCTGCAATACAGTACTTTAGGAGGCTGAGGTGGGAATAATGCCTGAATCCAAGAGTTCAAGATCAGCCTGAGCAACATAGTGAGATACGAATTAAAAAAATAATAATAATAAAAAGAATATATTTACTCCAAGCAAGACTAAATAGAATTTTCTGATTTTCTCATAATTATTATTCCACTTTTTTTGGGGGGGTTGGGGTCTCACTCTGTCGCCCAGACTGGAGTGCAGTGGCACACTTCCGGCCACCGCAGCCTCGACCTGCTGGGCTCCCGTGATCCTTCCGCCTCAGCCTTCCAAGTAGCTGGAACTATAGGCATGCGCTACCACACCCGGCTAATTTTTTGATTTATTGTAGAGATGAGGTCTCGCGGGTCTCGAACCTGTGGACTCAGACAATCCACTCACCTCAGCCTCCCAAAGCGCGGGATTACAGGTTGAGCCACCTAGCCCGGCCTATTATTCTACTTTTAATTGTGTCATCAACATGCCATTTTTTTCCTAAGAGAATTACCATAAATAATAGAATATCTGCCAAATTACTCATATGCAGTATGAAAACTGCAGTGAAGAAATGCTAAGTTTATGATAGATGCAAAAACTTCAAAACAAAGGATATTTGTTTATTTTATTCATTTTACTGCATCTGTCAACATGGCTACCTAATACCTCCTAATACCTCCAATAAAGACAGTGAAAGCTCAGTACCATAATAAAACACTTAAGGTCTAACATTCTTTTAACAATATTTAGTTACCAAGGAAAATACAGCCATTTCTAAGTTATTTAATGTGTGATAGAATTAATTGTATTTAATTCTTATATATTTTATTTTGTAGTTGTAAGTGAATTATCTTAGGCTGTTTGGGCTGCTATAACAGAATACCACTGATGGGTGTCTTTCTAAAGAATTGAAACTTATTTGGAGATTGAGAAGTTCAAAATCAATGTATCAGCAGGTTGAGGGTCTGGTGAAAGCCTACTTCCTTGTTCTTAGACAGTAGTCTTCTTTCTGAATTCTCACATGGTGGAATGGGAAGGAGAGTTTTTTGAGATCTTTGTTATATTGTAACAGTACTAATACCATTCATAAGGGCTTTGCCCTTGTGACCTAATCACCTATCAGTGGCTCTGTCTCATAATTCTACCACATTAGAGGTAAAGATTTCAAGATATTAATTTTAGGAGTACATAAACTTTTAGTCTACAGCATGCATACTGATATGATTCAGTCTCTAAAATTTATCTGTTATTTAGTAGATGATTCCAAGATATAACAGATGGAATTCATTGCCTGATAAATTAAACTCATGCTGAATCCACATTTGACAGTTTCTCATATTCATGGTATATCTCAAATGAGCATATTAATAATAGTCATTGAATTTTACCTTGGTTACTAATTTCTTTTTTTGAAGAAAAATGTGTTTCCATATATTTTACATTTAGTATACTTAACAATTACAGGTACATTCTGAAGTAATATTAGAAATTATACGAAAACAACAAAGAATTAGTACAATCCAGAGTTTATGTGAAATTGTAATACTAAGATAAAAAAATAAACACTGGATACAAAAGATCAGTTGCTTATATCATCAATGATACTGATGTTAGTTTCTCAAAACATATAACAGTCTTAATCCTAAACCAATTCCGACAACTGAGATCTGTATTAGATATTAAAAGATCTTGTTAATATTGGTGTGTGTGTGCAGCAATGGTGGTGTGATTGGTACCTCTGTTATTATCTCATCTCAAGGTTTTCTAGATAGTTGGAAGATGTTGCAGAACTGAGCACCAGCCAACTTGCACATGTTGACTTGAATTGTTTTCAAATAAAATTGTCCTGGCATCTTTTGACAGACAGAATCTCTATTTTGATGATGCCAATCCACTGGGAAGTAGATCCCCAAACCAACATTGAGGTTATTGTAACTCAATTCTTAAAATTATTTTTGTTTCAAGAAGCATATAAAAATGTTTTTATTTCTTCAATTTTCAAGGTATTTTTTGGCTTTAGGTGGGTTTTTTGGTTTTGTTTTGTTTTTGCAGTAATTCAACATCTGTCCTTTTCATGCAAATGAACCCAGAACTATCTGTCCATGTTTTATAACTGAAATCTACCACACTGTTCAATTTTTATCTTGTATAATCCTTGCCTTGGCCAATTATGGAATGTAATCCAAATCTACACATTCTATTGTTTTTCTGGGGCTCTTTTTAACTCAATGATATTGAAAATGAAACGTTGAATGCAAAAAGTCATGATCATCTTTTAACAGATATAAAGTAAATAGTGAATTTACTATTCATTAACTGTGTCAAAAAACTTTTTGATTAGAGTGAAAAACCAAAGTAAGGTCCAATGTCTGAAAGCATGCTAAAATAAGCCTTTTTACAAATAAAGTTTTCTATTAGTACCACTTGGAGAACATCAGAAAGTTAGGAGAAACACATCCAAGGAATCAACCTGGACAAAAGATGAAGAAACACATTAAGATGTAAAGTTAAGAAAGAAAATAAATGTGTGAGCTGGAGATGGGAATGGGAGGACGTATACCATTATTTTTAATATGTATTAATGTTGACAAGTTCTTTATTTGTACATCCCTACCTGAAGTCATTTGGACAGTGTATAAGTAGGATTTGTATAACAATATGAAGCTGGTAGACAGCATGACAACATTTACTTATATTTTCCTATTAAAATCTTTTTCCCAGAGGTCTACTATTTCTGAGAGATACTGTATATCTTTTAACACAAATTAAACAAAATTCATTTTGATTTTAATTTATGTAACAATACTTTTATTTATCTTTCAGTGATATAGAATTCTCACTTTTCTTATTACATGAACATTCATCATATGTCAGTAATACTGTCTGCAAAAGTTGAATGTAATGTAAAAGTTGATGTAATGTTCATTCTAAATTTATCTTGAATGAACCAAAAGGAAAAAAAGCAATTAACATGAACTAATACTACACAAATATATATAGGAAGTACTGTTTGGGAGTTGTTATGTCTACTAAAATTTTACTCTTAGTGTTTATAACCAGAATTTTGGAAAATACTTTCTAAAAACAATTCTTTGGTACTCTCAACCAATGGATTTGAAGGAATCCAAATTAACTTAAATATAGTAACATTTAGGTGAAATTTCCAAATATAATAGAAATTAAAAGAGCATTGAGCAATATACTCAAATGAGAGCTATGATAAATAAATATAATTAAGAAAGTAGTATTTCCTTCCACATTCCCTCAAATGCAAACTTCTCTCACACCTGTGTGAGAATTTAATAGCACTAAAATCTGGGTTAATAAAATAATATATCAATTTGATAGATTAAAGATTGCTACAAGTTATTTGCCATTCCTCATCAAAAGGTGCAGTTTACTTTCCCTTGTCTTGAGTCAAGGTGTGTTCTGTATACAGAAGAGACTTCACATATCAGCCCTGAGTCTGCCTATCTATTATGGGCTGAGCTGTGCAACTCTCTAAAAAATTTAATACGTTCCACTCCTAATCCCTACTACCTCAGAATGTAAACATATTTGGAGATAACGTCTTTAAAGAGGTGATTAAGATAAAATGAGGTTATAAGGGTGGGACTCTAATCCAATTGAACTGGTGTCCTTATCAGAAGAGAAAGAGACACCAGAGTTGCAAAAGGAGGAAAGATTATTTGAGGACATAGTGAGAAGACATCAAGGAGAGAGGCCTTAGAAGAAATCAGCCCTGTAAACACCTTGATCTCAGACCTTTGGCCTCCAGAACTTTGAGAAAACAAAGCACTGTTGCTTAACACACCGTTTGTAATATTTTGTTATGGAAGCCTTAACAAATTAATATAATATCCTTAGAAAGACCTGTTTACAAAGTTGTCTATTGGCTGGTACCTAAGAACTTGACTGGTAACCAATGTCCTACATGCCTGTAAAGTTTTCCACAAATGATAAGAGTGACTCACTGTGCCTAAATCATTTGTACAAACAATATGATTTATGTTGAATGCCTGATTTCTTTTTGGGAGTCTGGAATTTTGACACATGCTAGGCACAGGATTCCTGTGTGACAAGCCCCTAGTAAAATCCTTTGGTTTTCAGGTACTAATGGTCTTTACTGGGCAGAAATATCACATACATGGGCTGTATCCTTGCTGATAAAGAAGTATGTGTGTTCTCTGTTGATTTCTGTGAGTCTTCTTATACATTTCTAGGTGCAGTCATGGAGATCTTGGACATACCCTGTAACTACTTAACTAATAGAATGTGGAGGAGATACTATCTATTTCTGGGTCTAGTTTTAATTAGCTTGGCTACTTCCCCTTTCTCTGCTGCACAAAATTCAGTCTAGGGGAAAGTGGCTACCATGCAAAAAGACTAAGTATTTAAAAACAGTATGATGTGAGAAAGCTCAAACATGTCCACGGAGAGGATAAGGAGAGAAAGAAAGGAAAAAAAGGGAGAGAAAGAGAAGTATTTACACAGATGGAGAGAGAGACTGAGACAGAGAAATGGGGGGAGGGAGGAAAAGGAAGAAGGGAAGGAGAGGGAGAGGGAGAGAGGGAGGAGAGTGAGAGAGAGAGAGAGAGAGAGAGAGAGAGAGAGAGAGAAATGCCAATAAACAGTCATTGGCTCCATCTCAGGTACCAGACTTGTGAATAGTCATCTTAGATGTCTATCTCACTGGAGCCTTCAGATGACTCTATTCTTAGTCTCTGCTTGACTGTATCTACTTTGAAACTTCAAATAAGAACTGCCTAGATGAGCCCACTCAACCTACAGAATCATAAGTGAAAAAAAGGAATTATTGTTTGGGGCTGATAAGTTTTGAAATGGTTTATTACATGGAAACATAACTAAAACTATTATTTTACTTTTAAGCAGTAAAAAGTAATAACCTAAAATATACATAGTTTAGATAATAGGTCCTTCTTAAAATTTATTCCCATTTTGGGTAACACATTGATATAATTTATATTTAAAATTATTTTTAAAACATATATTGATTACTTAAATATAAAACTATAGTGTGGTTTGATATTGAAAATTCACCAGTTACCCCTTGGAGTATTTTATTTTTGCCTGCTTATTTCTTCCATTAATATTAATAAAGCATATTTGTATCATATAATTATTGATGTATCAGAATCCATTACAAATTATAAGTTAAGTTTGGCTTTATCTATGTGCTTTCAATTATCTGAGAGATAAAATACATTATCAAAAATAAGTCGTAATTGCAGGATTGAATATCAGCCCTAGTAAAACCAATATCGTCTGCCATCTTACATTTAGTCTTTTTGCCTCGTTACAATCACAATTACACTAACAAAACAAAAAAGACTTCCTTATTCTCTATATCATGATATCTACTTTGCAACATCAGAACGATACCTAAAAAGGGAAAAATCGGAAAATATAAATAACATTAGCATCAGAAATTATATGACATTTGTCTATTAGGATGGCTTACATATAATCTATTAACAAACCCTGCTAACCCAACATTCAAAAATGTATCCAATATTCAACCAGTACCTGCTCTGTCAATTTTTGCCATTTCAGTTTAAGCCACCATAATCTCTCAACTATAGAAGCCTTGATTTCCTTCTCCTATTATGTCTCTTACTATCTATATATACACATAAACCAAAGTAATCATTTTTAAAAAGCCTGATTATGTCATTGTTTTTTAAAAAACACTCCAATGGTTTCCCATTACATGTGAAATAAAATCTTAAGTCGTTACCATGGTCCAGGCCTTTCATAATAAGGTCACTCCATGCTCTGTACTCTTTCTTCTTGTCCTCTCATTCACTTTACATTAGCCACAATGCCATGCCGATCCTAAAAAGGCTAAGTAGTCTTTTGCCTCATAGCTTTCCAAATTATAATCAAGCCTCTTCACATAAGAAACATGTATGGATTTCTCCCTTCCTTCATTAGAGTCACTGCAAAAATGTCCCCAAATTAAAGCGGCCTTCCATATTCAACCTTTTGAAACAGCAACACATCCTAGTGTCACTTTCTATTCTCCAAATCCCGCTTTACTTTTCATCACATTTATCACCCTACCTGACATTTTATATAATTATTTGTTGCTTGTCTATTTCTTCTCATTAGAATCCAATGCCAAGAAAGCCAGAATTTAGTCTGTGTTGTTTATATTGAAATGCCAATGCCTTAGAATATTAGCAAACACATGGTAGGTAATCAATAAACTGACTTATCAACAAATCAATGAATGAACAGATGGTCCAGTACAAAAAGCAACCCAGGAAAGAGCCAAGTTACACCCTGCATCAGTTGTTGGAGAATGTGGCTATACCTCAGAGAGGGTGGCTCCACTGTGTATTCTAGGTGCTGAGATACCCAAGTTCACTGGACATTTCGGGAACCCAAGCAACACAAGGAAGCAGCTGCCAACAGGCTAATAGATGCAATGAGTTATTTTTGTTTTTGTTTGTTTTTAGACTATGACTGAAGTTTGGAGAATGGAGAGTATTCTTTAGTGCCTTTGTGCACTTTTGAAGGAGAGTCTAAAGAAAGAATTGAATTTCTTTCTTCCTATCCTATATCAGGATAAGAGTAAGATTGTACAGTAGGATAACATGCTTTCCTAACATATCTAATCAAAGAAAGGATACTTTTTGGAGAAAAAAAGACTAAAATGTAGTCATCACACTTCACTGAAGGAAAAATAAATTTAAAAACTGATAAATATCAGAAAAAAGATCATGGCCCATAATAAATGTACCACTATAGGGGAATCAGGAACATTGACCCAGCTTTAGCTTCAAAAGTGTTAGTTCCAGGAATGGACCGAGGTTGCTAATAACTGCACATATACAAGAGAATTAAAAGGGTCATTTTACTAAAGAACAGTTACATTAGGTGGCTTAAAGACATCTCTGGTGTGGAACTCCTACTGAGCCTCACAAAAGGAGATAAGAGGCAGATTAGATGGGAAGTGATTAGATGGTTGCAAGAAATCAACAATGCCACAGGGAAACAATAGAATAAGGTAGAATGAGCACTCAAAATTAACAATGTCAGCTCTGTTCGGTTTTAGTTTATAGAAAACCGTAACAAATTTAATGGTTAAGCAATCTACTACGCTTTTTTGTCAGAGCAATGTCTCCCTTGAATGACCTTGAACTTTTATAATTCTATTTTGTTTATTTGATAAAATATTTTTCCACCTATGTTAAATTGGTTATCCCTTTGCCCTTCCATAATGATGTAGTGGCACGTGTCAGATGATATGTGTGTATATTTGACGTAATGCTGAATATTCCTAGAGGTTATACATTTTCTTTCAGTTTCAAAATATATGTTTATAACAATACTCTGCAAAATTACAAGACTTTGGAATCATAAAACCTTCTCAGTATCAAGGGACTGACTAGGAAAACAGTGAGTTTATGATGCAGTTTATATGTGGAAGTTTGTGAACTATACGTTATCTGCATTGAAGGAACACACTCAAATGCTTTCATGGCCTGGCATGAATACAGTAGGGAATGGCAATGACTTGGTGGAGCTCATGTGCCCTGTCCAGATAGAGAAACCCTAGTTGTCTCTGGTCAAACAGTTCTATTTTGAAAGAGATGCACAAAGTTTCCAGATGTTCCTATTTTTAAGACAACACTCTATAGATTTTTTAGAGAAATATCCTCATTTTTGAAGGGCTAGCTAAGCCAAACAATATACTACAACAATGGGTTTTAAATAAGAATCACAAGAAGTTTGGCAAAGACTAAAGTGTTGTGTTGGGTGAATAGAAAGTGAGTATGTATAGGGGACTTGGACTATCTTCCAGTGCATATCATTTTTATTTAATTTGAAGAATGGGCTCCAGTACTAATAAAGTTGAAAACCACTACTTTAATGGAAAGAAAAAGAAGCATTCAGGCTCAAACAAGATTTAGTTGCCATCTTTAATTCATGTATCTCTAAAGTTTAACCTACCTTGGGATATGTCCAGGGATGCCATCCAGTTTTCCTCCACATTTAATTTAACATATCTTACTGTGGTATGCTCCTAAAAATAGGCAGTTTATCATCTAACATTCAAGTTAAGAATAGTTATAAACATGAGCCTTATTACTGTTTTTAAAATAACATACCATTTGTCTTCCTTTCATATTGTACGGCTAAAATCAACTTAATCTGAATATCAGTCTAAAGATAATGTGTAAAGGGAAGCATTCATTTTGATAAACACATGAGCCAAAACAAAGGTATCTTTCTTTAGCTGTTCTGAATGCTCCCAAAATTGACCAAGGAAATGGATGAAATAGCTTTATTTCAGTAATCTAATTACTTTCCAGGAGAAAGCAAAAATCAAATCCCTCAGCCAGCTGCCAATGCTTATCATTCAGAGTATTTGGTTTTCTAAAATTAGTGTAGATGATGAGGAGCTGGTTACTGGAATCACCATATCTTAGAAAAGAAAGTGAAGTGGTTAAAGGGAATTAATTTTATTCTAACATGAAAGACCATGCTGCATTCATAAGAAATGAAAAACAATCATTTTTAAAGTAAGAATTCTATTACTCATTTATACAGTGACAAATTCTAAACTAAAATTAAAAGAAGCAAATAGAGATTTTTTTCATAATTTCAAACTTCAAGTTTAGATATTTTTAAGCACGAGTGGAATGATTTTATAGGTGATAAAATTTCTGAAAAAATAGAAAAATATTCCTTTTACAGAAGAAGTTAATTAAGAGACATTAAAACTATACTGACACCTGGCATTCTTAACTGCTTATAAAACCACTTAAATTAGCTCAAAAACAATATTGATCTCTTAAAACTTGAAAAACTATCTAAAATAATTATATTTATATTAGCTTAAGTCAGCAGATCCTGAAATACATCAAACATTTTCTTTTTAAACTTTGTTAAAAAATACATTAATTTTCAAAGGCTGTAGTCATCAATATATTAAAAAGACAAAATGATTTATAGTGAAGTTTTGAGAATTCAATTAAAGTCTTGTTAAATACATGCTTCTTCTGTAAATTTTGTTACATATACCATAAAATGAAAATATCAGCTAACATCAAGCTTTGGAGCATTAGTAAAATTTTCTCATATTGTTGTATAATAAAGGAAATATCTGTTAACACATAATGTAATCAGAATATTGTTTAGTATTTAACAAATTGCTGGTACAGAATTGAGTTTCTAACAATTATTTTTCTGGCATTAAGTAAAAAAATGCATCCATAATTACAAAACTAAATACTCAATGAAACTCATAACCTTCTATAATTTTCATTTCAACAAAACAGCAAACACACACACACATATTAGAGATGGGGAAAGGCTCTGACCCCTAGGCAGTGTGATTATGGATCACTGCAATCTTGAGATCCTGGGTTTCCTGCCTCAGCCTTACCTAAATAGCTGGGACTACAGGGAGGCACCACCACATCCGGCTAAATTTTTAAGTTTTTTTAGAATTTGGGTCTCACTCTGTTGTCCAGGCTAAGACAGCAAACATTGAATATATGAAAATCCATGCCAGCTACTCTACTAGGTATGAGCAATATGAGCTGAATAAGAAAGTGCTTATATGAAAAAAATCCCACTATAATAATTTTATGATTTATGACTACAATCATAAACATCATCATATACCTCAAGATTTGCATCTGTCTTTAAAAACAAAACTATACTGAAACCACTGCACTTAATAAGTACATCACCCCAACTTTCCAAGTTTTTTTCCTCATCCTCATAAGGATTATTTTCATTTATAATAATCATCATTTTATACACACACACACACACACACACACACACACACACATCCCTGGTACAAACATAAAATAGCTGATCTACAAGCTTTGGCTTAAAAAGGAATCTCTAGTCTTAAACAACAAAACAAGAAAGACTTCTTTATATTTGTAAAGATTCAAGCTTGAAAATGTTACTAATCATACCACATATAAACTTATTTGCATATTTACTTAAATATTTGTTAGATACAATGTGATTGGGGGAATGACTCCATAATTCAACTCTTGACTTTGACTCTTATTTTGTCAGGGTTGCATCATTAATTATGAGTGACCTAGCATTTCTAATGAAAATTTAAGCGTTCGATGAGGGCCAAATTATTCATTTTAAACACGTGATGTAAATTAATATAAGCCAAAGATTTGGAACCTATAATTCATGCAAATTAAGCTATTACAATAAAATTCCTATCTTTTGCATGTAAGGCAAAATTGTTCCAAAAAGTAGTTATTTTCCTTCCGAATCTTTAGTTAGCAATAGAATGACAAGGGAATATAAATAACATAATTTTAATATTTGAAATCAGATCCATAAAGATTAAAACGGTTCACATCACCATCTACACATATACTGTCTAGTTTAAACTATTAATGATCTTAAAATGTTATAAATAAGCCGGGCTCGGTGGCTCAGCCTGTAATCCTGCGCCTTTGGGAGGCTGAGGTGAGCGGATTGCCTGAGGCTGCGGGTTCAAGACCCACCTGGGCAGCGAGACCTCATCTCTACAATAAATCAAAAAAATCAGCCGGGCGTGGTAGCGCATGCCTGTAATTATGGGCTACTTGGAAGGTTGAGGCGGAAGGATGGCCGGAGCCCAGCAGGTCGAGGCTGCAGTGGCCGAGAGCGGCCACGGCACTCCAGTCTGGGCAACAGAGTGAGACTCCAACTCAAAAAAAAAAAAAGTTATAAATAATGTCTTTTGTTTGTTTATATTTTACCTTGAAAGGCACTGGTTCTTCAGTAAGAGGACTAACAGGAAGTGAAGCCGTACTGCTTGCTGGGCTCATGTCTGCACTCTGCAAAGAAAGCAAAAATAAATTAAGGAAGGATCTTTTTGAGTTTGTCTCTATTATTTGTAATTCAGAATCCAATTCTCATTAAAATAAAGATTAAATAAAATATGGAAGTAGAAAAATTTAAATCATAATTATACAAGAAATTATTCTTTACATAGAAATAAATAGTTATCTTGGAAATTAGTCAAAGTATCAGTCTCCATGTATATTTCAAGTGCTTTTCACTTACTATAATGGCCATCTTTTGTGTTAGGGTGGTATTTAGTATCACCTTCGCTGAATTTATATTTTTACCTTTTCTTTTAAATTAAACTATATCTGTAATGATGCATTATGTTGCTATTTCATTGTCTTTCAGACTGATTTTCTAACATGTATTATACATTTTTGTCTTCTATGGACATTTAAATTATTGTACCTAGTTTTTTTTCCATTATGTAAAACTATATTTCCTATAAATATAAAATTGCAAACTGAAAAAAATTAAATCTTAAAAATTCCCAAATTCATAAACCCTGACATTTTTCCTTTCTTATATTCTGCTATGCAAAAAAAATGAAGGACAAGATATTCATAAATATAAGATAATGATTAGAATGTTGCTAATTCTATTATTCTAGTTCTTTAAAAATATATAATCAATTAAAACCTCTTAAATGAGAGATTAGCCTTAAACAGATATGGGTTAGAAGTTCATCATTAATTTACTTTCTAAGAGGCAAGGAAAAAAAACACTGATAACAGGGAGCAATAGAAGTTATTTTATTATATTCTTAACTCATTCTCTCAGAGAAATACTTCCATATGAGTAAATAAACAAATAAGACATTACAAAGAAATACATTTTAGAAACCTACATTTCTCAGCTTAGTTTCAAAATATACATGAACAGAAGTACAGAAAATTCTGCAGTAAAGATTAAAGCAAAAAAAAAAAAGAATTAGCCTTGATTTTCATAAGGGTATAAAAAGACAAGTTTGACTCACTTGACCTATGCTCCAATGAAAGAACACATTCTTAGATTTTCTTTCTATTCAAAGATTATTTTCAATTCATTTTATTCAATTGTACAGTAAGCTGGACACATTTTAAGTATCCATTAAGATGGGACTACTGACTGTCTAGTCGAGGAACCAAGATGTTCAATATAATTTATTTTCATTGAACATGTACCACAACTGTTTTGGAAATTGACATACGGCTGTGCATTGAGTTAAAATGCCTAAAGGAGGAAACTAAGTAAAAACTGAACAATAATCTACCAAAGGAAGTAGGAAAATACATGTATCCAATAATTGAGGTGAATTAGTTACTGACTTTCTAAATGTATCCAATGTTCTAGGTCATTTATTTGATCAAAATTAGGAATTTCATGAATTGTGAATTCTATCTTTACAAAATGATATAGTCTACTGGTCCATGTGCTCATATTACACACTCATAAAATGGCAATTTTTTTTAAAGATTGATAATACCCTTTTTGTGAGATTCAATGCAAGCGGAAATGCAAAAATGTTACAGCACTTTTGAAAGACAGTTGTCAATTTCTTATAAAGTTAATGTAATACTGGATATAAATTTACCACAACAACCAGCAATTTCAATATTAGGCACTTACTAAAGAGAAATGAAAACACACGTCCACAAAAAGATGTATGCATGAATATTCAGCATAGTTTTTTCATAATAAAACAAGAAGCAGCACAAATTCTATCAACAAGTGAGTGGACAAGGAATTTTGGTCTACAGTGAAATACTACACAACATTTTGTGGCTTCTGAAATATGCAAAAATACAACTTAATAAATTTCAGAATCATTTTGCTAAATGAAAGAAGCCATACTCTGGAGTTTATATTGTACATTTTAATTAGTGTGAAATTCTAAGTAAGACAGGAACAACAGCAACAACAACAAGAAAACCTTATAGTGATAGAAATCATATCAGTGTTTCCTGGGATCAGGGATATGGGATGACTGAATGTGAAGGCATAAGAGGGAACATTTTGAGGTGATGAAAATTTTCTGTATCTTGATTTTGGTGGAAGTTATACATATAGATTCATCTGTAGAAACTCATCTAATTATACATTCAAAAGTTATGTTGTACATGTGTTATATCTCAATAAAGTTGATTTAAAGTTAGTGGATTCCTAAACTTTAGTGAAGGTGAGAGATCACTTGCAAATTTAGGAGACTTACATTATAAAAACAGCAATAAAAAAAGAAGTAAATAATTTCTTCAAAGTTGGGCAAATAGAAATAATTCTGGAGAATCGCACTACTGAAAAGAGGATAATAGTCACTAGAACATCTCGGATATACTCAAAAGTTTAGCTTTTATTATTAAATTTAAGGATCACGCTTCATGTTAAGCTCAATTTGGGGAAAAATGAGAGAGAATTCAATCTACATGAGATAGAAATAGAAAGGAAGAAGTGTTCTAATTTTGGTGAAATAATATTTTAAGAGTAGGAAAAAGTTAGGTTCATATTATTTCATTCATCTTAGAGTTTGAAACAAGTAGATTATCTCTTGGGCTTAGAATCAGAAAACCAGGTGCAGGACACTTGTTAGAATTAGGATAGGCTTCTTGCAACATGTCAAGAACATGTAGCACAGTTTTCAAGGGGTAAAAAAAACCAAGCCCAAATATTTCATAAGAATTAAGGAGATTCATACTGTCGAGATATTTGCTTCTTTTGCAGAATGGATCTTCTGTTTTTCCATAGGATTCACTTTCACATTATAGTGAGCCAACCATTTGCAAAGTCTCTGAAATATATCAAAAGCTGATCAAGCAATAATTTGAACAAACTTTTTGTGAAGAAAATTTTGGATTAACTTATATTGTTAGCTTTTAAAAACATCAAATGTCACTTATGAAGTATTTCATTAATTTGTATTTAGAAGTACAACTGTATCAATATTGCTATCGAGTGAAAGGTTAAGTGGATTAAAATATGAAGTATGATAAGACTTATCTCCAAATAGTTTGTAATAGCATTTTATCTAAAAGAATTAAAAAATTGGAATGACACCTAAATTACAGATCACTGAAAAGCAAGTGAAAAGCAATGAGATATAAATGAAGATACTTATATTTAATGTTTTCCTATGTGCTTATCAACTTGATAATAAGTATAGTTTATCAGGTGTTTTCATGTAAGACTGATTTGTTTTTTTAACATGTATGTCAAGATTTTCTAAGAGCAATAGAATTAAAGTGTCACACTATAAGATAGATTTGAAAATTAAAGCTAGAGCACAACTTTCTCTAAGAATGACATTAAGATGATCAGTGTTACATGATGCAAAGTTTGGACTCTGCTTTCTACGGCCCTTTGAATGATACATTTATTTCTGGGAAGTTAGGGGAGACCTCAACCTTTGAAGAAGTTTACCATGAACCTTGATTTTGAGTTCATGTTCTTATGGAAGTTAAAAACCTTCATTGGCAAGACTATCTTCCAGGCTTTTAAATTTTCACAACTGAATATCACATGTGTCTCCTTAATATTTAATTTCTAAATGATATTTTGATAAGTTTTACAATAGGTAAATATCAGATAATTCAATATTGTACAAATTGTGTTCTGTCACTTGCTTAAATTCTTATGAGAAATCTAACATTAAGAGGTAGCTCAAATGTCTTTTTTCTGTGATGTTTTTCTATTTCTGCATAAAGCTTCATTCATTTCTTTACCATCCTCTGGTAAATTAGTAAGATGAGCTTTGATAATTGTTCAGGGTCCACTTATGAGTGAGAATATGTGGTACTCAGTTCTTTGTTTCTGTGATAGATCACTGAGTATTATAGACTCTAAATTTATCCAAGTTACTGTGAAGTCCATATGTTTGAACTTCTTTATGACTATGTAATAATATTCCATTGCATCTGTTAGTCGCTCATATGTCTTCTTTTGTGAAGTATCTGTTCATATCTTTTGCTCACTTTGTAGTGGGGTTGTTTGTTTTTTTTCTTTTCAGCACGTTTGAGTTCCTTGTAGATCCAAGATGTTAAGCCTTTGTCAGACATGGAGTTGGCAAATACTTTTTCCTAGTCTGTGGGCTGTCTCCCTGCCCTCTTGATGGTTTCTTTGGCTTTGTAGAAGGTTGTCAGTTAAATGAGGTCCCACTTGTCTATCTTATCTCTTGTGGCCCATGCATTTCAGGTTTTGTTCAGGAATTGGATGCCAGTTCCAATTTCCATAAGGGTGTGTCCTGCATTTTCTAAGGTTCTTATGGTTTGAGGATTACATTTTAGGTCTCTGATCCATTTAGAGTTAATTTTTGTGTATGGGAATAGATAGGGGTCTTGTTTGAGTCTTCTGCATGTGGTCAGCCAGTTTTTCCAGCACCATTTACTGAATAGGCTCTCCTCTCCCCAGTGGTAGATGGTCGAGTCTTTGTCGAAGATGAGTTGGTTGAGAGATTAAGATTTTGCTTCTGGAATCTCAATTCTATTCCATTGGTCTTTATGCCTGTTCCTGTTCCAATACCAAGCTGTTTTGATGATTGTAACTTTATAGTAAAGTTTGAAGTCTGGTAATGTGATACGACATGCTTTGGGTTTTTTTTGCTGAGGATTATTCTGGCTATTCTTGGTCGTTTGTGTTTCCATATGAATTCCTGTATTGTTTTTTCTAGCTCTGAGAAGAATGTTGCCGGTAATTTGACGGGTATTGCATTAACAGACACATGAAGAAACGTTCAACCTCACTAATCATCAAGGAGATGCAAATTAAAACTACACCAAGATACCACCTAACTCTAGTCAGAATGGCCATTATCAATAACTCAAAAAATAACAGATGCTGGAGAGGGTGGTAGAAAGGGAACACTTCTACACTGTTGGTGGGAGTGTAAAGTAGTGCAACCTCTGTGGAAAGCAGTGTGGTGATTTCTAAAAGTTCTAGATATCAACCTCCCATATGACCCTGCAATCCCCCTACTGAGAATATACCCTGAAGAATGCAAATCACTCTATAAAAAAGATACCTGCACACGTATGTTTATCACCGCATTGTTCACAATAGCAAGAACATGGAACCAACTGTGTTGTCCATCAAAAGAAGACTGGATTAAAAAAATGAGATACACACACACACACACACACACACACACACACACACACACACACAATGGAA
>NW_007079860.1:190149-278889 GCF_000164805.1 Carlito syrichta | reverse complement strand
TCTCACTCATAAGTGGACCTTGAACAACTATCGTAATACTATAAGAAAAGGATCGACAGTGGTGGGAATCTATGGGAGGGACAGGCAGGGCAAGGGTGGTGGGATTAACGGTAGTCAATATCTGTCTGGGGATGGGGGACACCCTTTATCAACAAGAGTGCTTGAATGATGCATATTTGTATACCTAACCCTTAACAGTACCCCGCAATTTTAAAATAAAAAATATGTTTAAAAAATAATAATATTAATATTCCATTGTGTATATGTACCACTTTTTTTATCCAGTCCACTTTTTTTTTCATGTTTTATATTGTATTTTGAGAAAGCAGGATTTATTAAGAGAACAGAAAAGAATCCAGTCCGCTTTTGATGGGCAGCATGGTTGGTTCCATGTTTTTACTATAAATAATGCTGAAACTAATTGTCATTTTTAGTTTGCTTTTTATGGTTTGTGCTTTTGGTGTTTTACCTAGGAAATCTTGAACTTTCTCAAATTCTCAAAGATTTTTCTCTTATGTTTTCTTATACCAGACTTTCACTTTAACACACTATTGCCAGAGGACAGCAATGTTACAGATTTATTCTTTGAAGATGCTTTTCCAGTTTCTTGGTATAAAATGAATATTAAATAACCCTAATCTTTATACTACAATGTTCTAGAACAAGATTGTCACAGATTAATTTGTATTTCAGCAGGTGACCTCTGATATTTTAGCTAATCTCTCTCATTATTTGTGAGACTTCTATGTACTAGTGTCTTAACCATATTTTAATTAAAATAAATAAATATATGGATCTATTATCTGTAAGTATGTCAAGGGATGGGAGAAAGACTTTGCTAAACTATTGAAAAGTTTAAAGTAATATTCAAGACCCACATTAGAGTGGATGATTACGGAATTACCTAGATGAATGGTTAGTGGAAGGAGAGAAGTGAAGCATTCAGAAGAAAGGAGAATAGAAATGCCAAGAGAAGTAATGTGTCTATTACCTTAGAGAGTGATCTTCCTACCATTGACTCATTTGTGAATCCCAAGGAAAGGGGCACAAGCAAAACCAAAAAGAACCATTTTATTTTATTTTATTATTTTATTTTATTTTTTTTGAGTTGAAGTCTCACTGTGTCACCCAGACTGGAGTGCAGTGGCATGCTCCTGGCCACCACAACCTCAACCTGCTGGGCTCTGGCAATCCTTCTGCCTCAGCCTTCCAAGTAACTGGAACTACAGGTACATGCTACCATACCCGGCTAATTTTTTGATTTATTGTAGTGATGAGGTCTCACCAAGTTGACCAGGTGGGTCTCGAGCCCCTGGGCTCAGGCAATCCACTCACCTCGACCCCCAAATCGCGGGATTACAGACTGAGTCACCGAGTCGGGCCCAGAAAGAGCCATTTTAAATAAAATCCCAAGAGACTGATAGATGGGTAAGATTATTCTATTTTTCTAAATTTTCATTGGTATAAACTATGATGTAAGCACACAGAGGTCGGAAGTGTCCTGCAAACACCATGCCACCTTAGCATACTTAGAGATGCTGCACGAAGTTGATGAAGAGCAGACATCAAAAGGTTAAATGAACATGATACCATAAAAGAGGAAAAAAATGAGAGGAGATAAAATAGGATTTCTCTTGGCTCCTATGAGATGGTTCCTTAAAATGTGTATGAATAATTAGGTTAGAAAAAGCAGATAAGTGACCTGAAATCCTTAGATTTCAACCAACTTCCACTACTGACCTAGTACCTACTCTGACTATCAACACTGCAGTCAGAATTAACAGAAGTCAGTGGTAATGAGGAAAAAAAGTATACAAAGCTATGTTTATTAACAAAAAACCCAAGTGAACAGCAAGACTTGGAAATCCTAATAGTTGGTCTCCCCCAAATGAATAGTGAGCATGAAAGAAAACATTTTAATTATAATAACAGCAGTTTTTTTCCAAGATAAATTCCAGACAGTTATTTTGGGAAATGGTGTGCCTCTGTTATTATGAACAATAATTTAAAAGTTTAGTTAGCTACAGATTTAATGAGATACCCATTAAATTGCCAGCAGCATTCTTCTCAGACAATACAGGAATTCATATGGAAACATAAACAACAATGAATTGCCAAAACAATTCTCAGCAAAAAAAAAAAAAAAAACCAAAAAAACCAAACAAACAAAGTAGGAGGTATCACACTCCCAGATTTTAAAAGTGTAATTAGAAAATGTCATCATGCTCAATGGGCATTGCTTAACCGACAACAGAAACAGTACACAGTTGATGGCTTCGACACTCAGTATGCTGTCACTAAAAAAGCAGGAAAATTTAAGGGTAAGACTCTATTAATACTTAATCAGAAAAGAATGTTGGTATTTTCACTGTTACATTTTCTCTTAGCTTCTATGATTATACTTATTATTGATAAGTAAAACAATACAAACATGTACTCAGTCGCATTAAGAAACACAGTATTCTCTTTTCAATGTTGAAAAAATGAAGAACTCTCAACTGATTCACAAATGATCTGTCATCTGATACTATCAAATTTCTGTGTATACAAGTCAGTCATTTGTATAACATTATAAAATTAAAACTTAAAATGTAACATTATAACATTAAAAAATTAAAACTTAAAATGTAGTTTGAAATATTCTTAACAACTTATAAATTAGAGAGTTATATATTTTTTTCTCTTTACTTTTTTTAGTTGGAGTCTCACTCCATCTCCCAGGCTGGAGTGCAATGGCACACTCACGGCCACCCCAACATTGACCTGCTGGGCCCAGGTGATTCTTCTGCCTCAGCCTTCCAAGTAGCTGAACTACAGGTGCACGCTCCCACACCCGGCTAATTTTTCATTTATTGTAGAGACGAGGTCTCCCAAAGTTGCCTGGGCTGGTCTTGAACCCGCAGACTCAGGCAATCCATTTACCTTGGCCTCCCAAACTGCTGGGATTACAGGCTGAGTCACTGAGTCCAACCGAGAGTTAATTTTTAATCCATGAAAACAAGAGAAATTTTTACAGGTATTATAAATGTTTTATTATATAAACCACATTATCATTATGTTTTTCTGGGGAAAACATATTAATTTTATTAAATAAAATATTCTTTATTAACACCTTGTTTCTAGATCTTATTAAGTTTCTAACAAAGGCTTCTTACAGAAATGTCTGATTCCAAGTCAGGATGGGGCAAGGAATGTATCATTTGTAGAAGATAATCTTGGAGCATCTTATTCTGCCAGAAAATAAGAACATACTCAAGAGAAGAAAGAGGAGGAGGAGGAGAAGGAGGAGGAGGAGGAGGAGATGCAAAAGAGACAAAGAATAAAGAATTCAACATGAAAGAACTTTAAATGGCCAAAGTTGGAACAATTCAAGTCACAAAATAACAATACTGAAGCATAACTCAAAGCAGCTTTTAAAAAATAAATACATAATTGGGAAGTAGAGACAAATCCTTTTACAGACCAATTCCAAATAACTTATGTAGATGCTCTCTTCAAGAGATATAACTTAACACTCTATCCCCACTCCCAGGCTGCATTTAGTCACTTGTTTCCAAAGAATAAAGCATTTAAAAAAGAAAAATGTAAACTTACAGTGGAGAACCCAGGCAAGTACTTTCTCAGGAAAGAGATCAAGGTTAGAATGTAGAGAGCATGTGTGTGACGGGAGGGGTACTTCATATCTATGGTCTTCTTCCCCCAAACCAGTGACCACAGTCTAATCATAAGGAAAATACTGGACAAGCCTAAATTGAGGGATAGTGTGTGGAAACCTAAATAGTGCTCCTTAATACTGTCAAAAAAAGTCTGAAAAACTTTCACAGACCATGTCACTTAGAAGACAGGGCAACAAATTATAATGTTACCACATTATATAATCCTGTTACCCTGAATATAATCTTGCACTAGCAAAAAGGAAAAATGGTGAAAACTGAATATATGGCCCAGTTTAGGTAAATAGTAATATATCAATGCTGATTTTTTTGTTTGTTTAAGTTTTGAGAAATGTACTTTGCTGAGGTTGGATAATAACAATAGTAAAGGGTGTGTGGGAGTGTACAGGGTTTATGGGGTTGTGTGTACTATCTCTGTAACTTTTCTGTAAATCTTAAAGTAGTCTACAATAAAAAAGTTTATTTTGAAAATATTCTCCATTAGCAATAAACCAGACTATTTATGATTGTAATACATAACAATCATTTTACTCATAGCTCCTAAGCTTTTGTCAGGGCTTTAAAAACTTTCCTAAATAAAAATTTTGACAGACCATTTTATTGGGATGTATAATCTCTCCACAAAATAATTTTTAGTCTTCTATGAAGATCTCCCTGAAAAGCTGATGTTATACTGGTTTTGTGTCCTTTCATGTTCCATATGGGAATGTTGAAGAAAAGCTTCAGTCATATAAAATGATCTATTTTTTGGGGTACTATTAAAGTGCTTGGTGGAGTGAGTTTGCATTATTAATATTTACTGAATGCCATAATTCCATAGTACAGATCCATTAATTATGCCTCCTCTGAAAGCTTAATTAATGGATATGTTCTATGGAATTGAAGTTTATTTATAAGGATTTGTTGAAGTACAACATGATCATTTGGGCTCAAATATTTTGACTACATAAACAGTTTTAAGTGTAAGTGAGATATTTTATTTTATTTTATTTTATTTTGAGTTGGAGTCTCACGCTGTTGCCCAGGCTGGAATGCAGTGGCATGCTCACAGCCACCACAGACCTGACCTGCTGGGTTCAGGTGACCCTTCCACCTCAACCTTCCAAGTAGCAGGAACTACAGGCACATTCCACCACGCCCAATTTATTTTTTGATTTACTGTAGAGACAAGGTCTCACCAAGTTTCCCAGGCTGGTCTCGGACCCCCGAGCTCAGGCAATTATCTCACCTCGGCCTCTCAAAGTGCTGGGATTATAGGCTTAAGCAAAATTTTTTAGCCACTAGAATAAATTCTGTAATGATTCTCTAGGCCTAATAAAATTAAAGTTCTCCTAACTGTGTTATCTCTAATTTGAAGATGTATTCTCATAATCCCAAAATTACATAGAAAATACACACACACATTGTAGTGTATTGTGACTTTAATACTCGGTGGTGTTATTACTGATAAAGTACATAGAATAATTTTGATTTCTTTAGTATAAATGGGCTGTTTTTCTTAAAAATGTTTCTTTTTTTAGACATTTCAATTTTTTGTAAAAGTTTAGTCATTTATTCACTCAGTCATTCACCATTCACCATGTATTGAGTAAAGATTAGACTTTCATATTCCTATATTTCAAATTTTGTTATGATTCATCCCACTGGTAAGGAATAGTTAGGCTCATTGGCCCAAGGTCTTAGTAAGGAAGGAAATACAGAATATCTAATTATGACACAGAAAAACACTCTTTATATATTAGTGAGTAGACTCTTTTTTAAAATAATATTTTATTTTATAGATGTGGGGTGCAATCCAGGGTTAGGTATACAAATGTTGATTATGCAAGTACCCTTGTTGATGAGATATGCCCCCACTCTCTTGGTGGTTTCCCTCAAATGCCAATCCCTCTCCCTCTCCCCTGGCAGTTTCCCACTACTACCGATCCCTTTCTTATAGTATTATAATTGTTCAAGGTCCACTTATGAGTGAGAATATATGGTACTCTGTTCTTTGTTTCTGTGATAGATCACTGAGTATGATAGACTCCAAATCCATCTAAGTTGCTGTAAAGTCCATGTGTTTGTTCTTCTTTATGGCTGCATAATATTCCATTGTGTAGTGTGGGGCTCATTGGTCTAAGGGCATGATTCTTGCTTAGGGTGCACAAGTGGACTCTTAAGGTCTAATGTGTATCCTTTACCAGATGCTAACCAATGAATTCCAGGCATACCTCTGTGAGAAGTGAGGTGAGTCATGGGGAAGCTGATTTCACACACTTTATTGCTTAAGTGTTGCAAGTTCCATGCCTATTTGTCTGCTGTTTTAGCAGTAAACAGAAATGAGAGCAACAGGAAATAGAGCTTACTCTCTAAATCAAGGCTAGTTCTATGTTCTTTAGCATACCACAGTTCAATAATCTTATCCATTCAAGTCACATCTACTGGTCCTGTTTTCTCCAAATGAAAATGCAAGCTGTTTTTTTTTATTTTTATCTGTATTTGTCTTCCTAGCAACCAATTCATTTTATTACGTTAACAACATTTTTGTTTTCCCTTGAGGAGTGATATCTCCTAAACTCTCAATTCATTTGCTCTGAGTAGTGCTTGTACAATACTCCTGAAATAGGTGTGAACGTTTCATCAAGGTTTATTCAACCTTTCCTAGGAGACATAAAAAGGCACTAGAACTGCATTATTTAAATGAAGTTCAGATCTGGGAATGTGATGGAATTTTTATAAAAATATGCTCTCATTCAGCTAATGCTGCTGAGGTCATAAGAATGTGTTCCCGTCTGAATTGCCAGAGGTCGCCAAGTACATGGAACATTCCTAGGAGCAAATCCAACACAGAGCCAATCCAGGAATTGGAGAGAAAGAGATGGGAGTCCTAGAGACATACTTGGCATATTGATAATCCAGCTCTACATGGCCAAATTACTTCCACAAGACACTTTGCCTAAAATGTAAGCATTCTTTCTAAGATTTCTAAGATAGTCATACGCTGCTTAATGACAAAGATGTGTTCTGAGAAATGTGTCCTTAGGTGCTTTTGTTATTGTTCAAGCATCATAGAGTGTACTTTACAAAAGCCTATGACACAGTTACGTAATATGGTCTAGTTTATTGCTCCTAAGCTACAAATCTGTACGGCATGTTACTATGCTGAATACTGCAGACATTTGCAGCACAATGGTAAGTTATCGTGTATCTAAACATAGAAAAGGTACCATAAAAATATAACATTATGATATAATGGGACCACCATTGTTGAATGAAACATTATACAGCATATGACTATAGAGGAATAAGTATTATGGTTGAGAAGATATAAAATCCAACATTTAGAATTGGCTGACAAAAGTAGAGTGCCACGATGTTACACTATTATAGGCTGGGAAGTCAGTCATGTTTATATTATAGCAAGATAGTTTATTAAGTTATTTTCCAAACTTTTTGAACTCAGGTTATATTTTTTTAATTAAAGCATCATAATACTTGGCAACAAAAATGCCTAGATATAGTTACTACTTTTCAAATTTAGTAAATATTTTTCATTTTCTTTTGACGAGAAACACACTCACGTAGTCCAAAATTCAAAACGTACAACAATTTTTTGGTCAGGAAAATATCTCTCTTCCACCACTAGTGTCCAGCTGTCCAAAGGCCACCAATTTTATGTACTGCAAAATCTACACACATTATATGTATAAAATAGAAAAATACACACATATATATAAAGTAATTGATATTTTTCTTTCATACAAATAGGATAATATGTTGTTCAACTTGTCTTTTTCAAATTTACCATATATTTATATATGAGTTCCCCTTTTCTTTTATATGACTGTAGACTATTCCATTTTATGGCTATATCATAATGTAGTCAACCAGTGTTGCATTCCCACTGTTTTGCTATTATAAAGTGAATAACATTACATTGTATGCAAATAAATTTTTAATGTGAAATTACTGAACTAAAAGATACATTAAATTGTAATTGCAAATAATATTGCCAAATTTTTCTGCATAGAGATTCTATCAGTGTACATATCCACATGATGCTTCAGAGTGAATATTTTCCCACAGCCTGCCACTATTTTCTCTACTTGAAAAGGCTTTTAATATAGATCTACGAGGTAAACAAAAACTCTGGTTGAAGCTCACCTTCCTGAAATCACTGAAAAAGAAGTAAAACAGCTTTTAAAAATTTCTTTGTGCCTGGTATCAATAATCCAAGACACAATATCCCAAGAGGTAACTGTTTCAGTGTTGAGTTACCTTTGCTCTCAGCTCTACTCTAATCTTGTGACACAATTCCAATTACTAATCTCTTATTTATTGTTCTGTCACTAAATCAAAGCTATGACTAAACCTTAGAATAACCCAAATTACTAGCCTATGGCAAAGAAATAAGTTGGCTCATTCCTTCTGAGCAAATCCTACAGAAAAAATAAAGAAAAAATTGGTCCTCAGTTTGGAAGGGTTCTAAAATCACATTACACCCATTCACATAGGGATGAATAGGTTTTGTGGACATGATTCTAAAGAAATAAAGGAATAATGGACTGTACTTTGTCAGATAATGGCCATCGTAATAACCAATAATGGAAACTAATCTTGGCATATGAATTCAGGTTGGCAAACCCTCTGGTGAAGGGTATCACTCAGAAATCACAATACAAAATATTCTTTGTTTCATATAAAGCTAGAAAAAAATGAATACTCTCAAATTTTATTAGCATTATATTTTTTTTTATTTTTTATTTTCTTTATTTATTTATTTATTTATTTATTTTTGAGTTGGAGTCTCACTCTGTCGCCCAGACTGGAGTGCAGTGGCCGCTCCCAGCCACCACAGCCTCGCCTGCTGGGCTCCAGCGATCCTTCCGCCTCAGTCTTCCAAGTAGCCGGAATTACAAGCATGCGCTACCACACCCGGCTGATTTTTTAATTTATTGTAGAGATGAGGTTTCGCTGCCCAGGTGGGTCTCGAACCCGCGGGCTCAGGCAATCTACTCACGTCAGCCTCCCAAAGGCGCGGGATTACAGGCTGAGCCACAGAGCCCGGCTAGCATTATATTTTTTAAACCAGCTTATTTTTGTTGATGGTGGTATTGGTCACCTCAACAATGACTAAGGTTATTAATTTTATCTTGCTTCTGTTTGCTTCGATTTTAGAACGTTTCATTTTCCAACCTTATCCAAATTCTGTGAGTTCATTATATATGAGTCTTCACATCTTATAGCATTTCCCCTAGTTCCTGCACAGATAATCAGAGGCTAAGTCCTTATTTTAACCCACTGTTTCAGGGAGAGAAGTTCTGTTTCCGATATCCGATCTCTGGTGGTTGAGTCTGAATCAATTATTGCAGGACTTCTTCCTGCAATATGAATTAAATCTATGACTTAAATCTCTACTATCCAAAACTTATCTGTTTTCATTATTTACTTTTTGAGTCAGAGTCTTATACTGTTGCCAGGCAGGAGTGCAGTGGCACAATTATGGCATACCACAGCCTTTACCTCCTGGGCTCAGGCAATCCTATCATCTCAGTCTCCCAAGTAGTTGGGATTTCAGGCGCACATCAACACTCCTGACTTTTTTTTTTTTAGAATTGAAGTACCACTATGTTTCCCAGGCTTATCTTGAACTCCTGGACTCAAGCAATCATTTCCCCTTGGTTTCCCAAAGCGCTGGGATTATATTCAGCAGCTTCCAAAAAGTCCAAAGGTCTAATTTTACTAACAATATTTGACAGATAATATTGAGAACCTACAGCAAACTAAACACTGTAATGTGTATTTAATAAAATTGGTTCCTGCCTCCAATTATTTTAAGTTGATTAGGGGATATAAGCAAATATGAAAAATACAAACTAGAAAAATGAATAAATAAATAGAAAGACAAGAAAACAAAATTCCAACTATCCAAAGATAATCACAAATAAAATATGTATCTGTACTTTTTTACTAGTTTTCTTCTATGCGATGGAATTATTGGGATTAATGTATATAGATATTTCTATCCTAAATTTTGCACCTACCTATATTATCAGAATTTTTTTCACATCAAATACTTCCTTCAATTTACATTATGATAAATGGATAAAATTCTACCATATATACCATTCATTCATCCTGCCAGGACCCTAATTTTAGTCACTTTTATATTTCTATTTCTTTCTGTATAATTAATGCTCTGATGGCATTCTTATAACAAATGTGATTATTTATTTAACACTTCAGTTGCAGAGTTATAAAGTCTCAGTTAAAGACTATGCACAAAATTGAATAACTTCACATATATTGTCAATTTCCCTCAGAGCGTAATATTTTGATTTTTACTACCACTTGAGGAATTTTCTGTACCTTCAATAGGCAAAGAGAATTATACCAGGTTATTTAATAGGCTGTGATTTACCAATTGGTTAACTACTGGGGAAACACGACAGATCTTTAAATTACATTAGAATAAACTCGGAATGAATTAAAGTGCCAAATATAAATTCAACCCGCAAGAAACATTTGAAGAAAATATAAGTAGATATTACCCACTAGTGATCATAACATATGGGGGAGCTTTTGTAAACATAAACATAAGTGAATAATAAAATCAAAGACTGACATATGTGACTATGTTGATTTTGTTTTACATATTAAAGAAAACATAATAAAGTTATAAAACAATGATAATATTTGGATGATTCTGAAGTTTGGTGGAAATACTTATACTTATTCCTTATTACTCGTGTTAAACTCCCAGCTTCACTTCCTAGCAAAGAAAGAATTGCTTTTCTTGCTGATAGATTTGGGATGGATGAACTCAGTGTGCTTGGTTCAGCTCATTTCTCTTTCTTCTGCTAGCAGAATCACATGCAGAGAACATGTGTTCTGTTCAGCAGCTGTGCAGCTGGCTTTTTACTGCTAAGGTTTGAGTAAGAACTTAAAGCCTCAGATCACAAGAAGGTTTAACCTGGAAGGTTGTCTGCAGCTTAGGGAGGCTTTTCCCTCAGGCAAGGAGCTATTTTTACTTGGTCTTGTGAGACTGAAGTGAAGACTTGTGGGATGAATGGGCCTCAGCAAAGCCTCTCAGTCCTAACAACCTCAGAAAAGACAAAGACAACGAGTAGCCTCAGCTAACACACAGACACCAGGCAGCACCATCTGCTGCTGGTTGACCTTGAACTATATAGACCTATTTGTCATTAGCAGATTTAGCTGACATAGTATTGAACTTGAAGGAAAGAGTATCTTTCCATTCTTGGACTTTTTAAGCTTTGGTAAGTTGGATAATATTGGCATCTTGGAAACTGAAAGCTGTGATCTGTGTCTGCTACAGAGTGCCTGTAAGCTTCCAGTTTAAAATTCTAAAAGCCTGGCCTAGTAATTGCAAATAGCTATGTTGCCTGAGGTAGGTGGCTTCTAGAATGTTCTTCAAAGATGTCTGTCTCCCTGTATTTACAATCCTGTGTAATCTACTCCACTTGAGTGTGCACTGGATTTCATAACTTTCTTGTAATAAAATAAAATACAGCAAATGCTCAGTTAAAAAGAGATTGCAGAAGGGTAAGCATGGAAACTGAAAGACTACTTAGAAAGTAGTTCTTTTGAGAGATGATGTGGTTGTTTGGACAAAGGTTTTAGCAGTGGAGGTAATGAAAACTGGTTAAACACTAATATTTTAAAGGCAAAAGTGACAGAATTTTCTGATGGTTTGGACATGGGCGATGAGGAAAAAAGAGAAGTCAAAGATGATTTCCAAGATTTTACCTGGGTAAACAGTCAAATTAAGTAGGAATTTAATGGGATAAAGAAGACTGCAGAAGACATAGAACACACTTCTACACTGTTGGTGGGAGTGTAAACTAGTGCAACCTCTGTGGAAAGCAGTGTGGTGATTCCTAAAAACTCTAAATATCAACCTCCCACATGACCCCACAATCCCCCTACTGGGAATATACCTTGAAGAATTCAAATCACTCTATAAAAAAGATATGTTTATCGCAGCATTGTTCACAATAGCAAAAACCTGGAAGCAACCATGCTGTCCTTCAAAAGATGACTGGATTTTAAAAATGTGATACATATACATGATGGAATATTACGCAGCCATAAAAAAGAACAAAATCCTGAATGTTGCAGCAATCTGGATGGAACTAGTGTCTATAATACTGAGTGACCTCTCACAGAAACAAAGATCTGAGTGTCACATGTTCTCACTCATATAGTGGACCTTGATCATCCAACGTATTACCATAAGAAAATGACTGACAGTGGTGGGAAACTATGGGGGGGAGGGAGGGGAAGGGAGATAGGATTAATGGTAGTAAATATCTGTCTGGAGATGGGAAGACACCTCTTATCAACAAGGGTGCCTGAACGAAGCATATTTGTATACCTAACCCTTAATTATACCCCACAATATCATAAAAATATTGTTTATAAAAAGAAAAATCAGTAATTCTGTTTATTCAAGTTAAGTCTTAAATTCCAAATGGACATCATAGTAGAGATACCCTACAAGTGTATATACTGGCTGAGACAGGATTGAGAACTAGATTACTGAAAGAACAGGAGTTCAAAGAGCTGAAATGCCAGGTGAGGCAAGGATAAGATACTTGGAAAAATACAGACTATTTCAGAAGGAGCATTGGAAATAATGAAAATGAGTAAAAATCTATAATCTTCAAGGAATACAGGGAAGTGTGCTGGGATTAATATGAAGGCTATAATAAAGAGGGGTAGTAAGTAGAATAGTCTGATGGCATGAGCTTCAAGTCAAGAATTATGAGGAAGGCAGGAGTGACAGCCAAGAAATGAAAGAAATTTAGCACATCCTGTGGCAAATATACCTAGGGACATCCTAATCAGTTTACAATGAAAACCAACCAGGAAAACGAGCAAAATAAACCAAGTGTTTACTTCAACTTCATACCCCTGGTCCAAATTTTGTTGCTTTAGTACATACTTTATCTTTAGGGGGATAATGTACAGTTTTCTTCATTTTCTGTATTTTATCCTTGTCCAAACTGCCTGAAGCTATTTAAAAAAAAGAAAGGAATCTCTCCAATCCTAATAGTTGAATCCTGATTACTGAAGGTATCATTTCCTCCACTTTGCACAAATCGCAATTGTTAAGGGTACCTTTCAGTTTTGTTTTGTTTTCGTTTGTTTCTTTGTTTTTAAATAATTTAATTCAGCATGTAAAAAAGGCAACATTGAGTTGGCATTCTATCTTAGTCCATTTGGGTCTTTACAACAAAATACCACATACTGGATAGCCTTTAAACAACAGAAGTTTATTTCTCATAGTTCTAGAGGCTGTAAAGCCCAACATCAAAGCACTGACAGATTCAGTGTCTGGTAAGGGCCTGTTTTCTGGCTCTAGCTGTGTCCTCACATGGTGGAAGGAACTAGGCAGTGCTATAGAATTTCTCTTAGAAGGGCACTATTCTCATCTATTGGGACTCCAACCTCATGACCTAATCATCTCCCAGAAGCCTCACATCCTATTCTTATCATATTGATGATTAAATGTCAACATATGAATTTTGGTGGGATACAAACATTCAGGTCATAGCAGATTCATATAGTGGAACGCAGGAGCTGTCTTTCCAGGGCTCCTCTGAGTGTATTCTGTTCTTCTCTTCATAAAGAGATTAACAGCTACCAAGGTAGCATGAAAATTACTTTAAGAACTTTTGAACAGTTGGCATTCAAAGAAAGAAACATGACCTAAACATAAGTATAGCCTCCCCAAAATACAGTCACCATTACCATTGACACACTCTTTCTGTGTGTCAAGACTGACCCTCAGCAAAGGGAAGTATGAGTTCAGCTGCCCATCAGCATCAAAATTTCAATAGAACCTTTCACACTTTCCCATTGAATCCCTAAACTGTCCTCTTTTCTTGTTAAGTTGACACATAAATGGTTATCTCTGAGTATTCAGATACACACTACTGAGTATCTATCCCCTCATGTGCAATAAACTTTCCTCCTATTAATCTGCCTATTATCAGTTAATTCACAGGCCTCTAACCAGTTAGATCTAAGTTAGCACAAATGAACATTTTCTGCCAATACTTCCCAAATTTAGGTTTAGTTATATTACATTGGTAGTTTAAAATTGGCCATGGAAGAAGGATCATATATATCACAGAAACTGGCTTAGTTAACACATAACTTTCTAGAAGGAAGTAATCACAGAATGTACAGGAAAGATAAATTTCTAAATTGATGCTTTGCAAACTCTATTATTCTCCAATTTCCATATTGTACTACAGATCTCATGTAATATATCATAATCCTTGTCTGTATGATTATATGTTAACAGGTCCCCCTAACTCAAGTCTCTGCACTCTCCAATCAATCCCACTTTCTGAAACAGGGTTCTTCATGGTACTTCACGGAAGGATTTCTATGTTACACTTAGAGCAGTGAATGAATTCTATACCCTTTAGTCCCCTCAAAGTGAGAACAAGACAACCTTCTCTTTTCATTCTTATCACCCCTAAATAAGACAACCTTCAGCTGTTTACCTGGATTTTCAAGGTATAAGATCATATTATCAGCAAAGAGGTATGATTTGACTTCCTCTTTTTCTATTTTGATACCCTGAATTTCCTTCTCTTGTCTAATTACCTGAGCTAGGACTTTCAACAAATGTTGAACAAGATGGGTAAGAGTGGGCAGCCTTGTCTTGTTCCAGTTTTTAGAGGAAATGTTTCCAGTTTTTGTCCATTTAGCAATATGTTAACTGTGGGTTTATTGTAGATGGCACTTACTATTTTGAAGTATGCTCCTTCTATACCTAGGTGTTTGAGGGTTTTTATCAAGAAGGAATATGAATTTTATCAAAAGCTTTTTCTGCAGCTAATAATATAATCATGTAGTTCTTGTTTTTACATCTGTTGATATATTTAATAACATTTAGGGTCATGCGAATGCTGAACCAATCCTGCATCCTGGTGATGAAGCCTACTTGGTCATGGTGGATAATTTTTGAGATGTGTTTTTGGATCCAATTTGTTAGAATCTTGTTGAGAATTTTTACATTTATGTTTATAAGGAATATTGGCCTGTAGTTCTCTTTTTTTGTTGGATCATTACCCAGTTTGGATATCAGTGTGATGTTAGCTTTGTAAAATGATTTGGGGAGAATTCCATCTTTTTCAATTGCCTGGACTACTTTCATTAGGATTGTTATCAGCTCCTTCTTGTACATTTTGTAGAATTCTGCTGGTAAGCTGCCTGGTCCAGGGCTTTTTTATAGGTAGTTTTTGTATGACAGAGTCAATTTCCTGGGTTGGTATTGGTCTATTTACTGTTTCAATGTCTTCTTGTTTCAACCTGGGGAGGTTGTGTGATGTCAGAAAGTTCTTCAACTCATTTTGGTTATCACATTTGTTTCTACCTAGGTGTACATAGTAATCTCTAATAATCTTTTGTATTTCTTTGGGGTCAGTTGTGATTTGATCAAAGTCTCAGTGTACAAAACAAATGTGCAAAAGACAGTTGCATTCTTATACACCAACAACAAGCAGGCAGAGACCCAAATTACAGGCACAATACCATTCAAAATAACCACAAAAAAAAAAATAAAATACCTCGGCATCTTCCTAACCAGAGAAGTGAAAGAGCTGTACAATGAGAACTACAAAACAATGCTCAAAGAAATCCAACAAGATACAAATGGAAAAATATTCCATTCTCATGGATAGGAAGAATCAACATTGTTAAGATGTCCATCCTACCAAAGGCAATCTACAGATTCAACGCAATACCCATTAAGTTACCAACATCATTATTCTCAGATCTGGAAATGACAATACAGAAATACATATGGAAACATAAATGACCACAAATAGCCAAAACAATCCTCAGCAAAAGAAACAACGCAGGAGGTTTTACACTTTCAGACTTCAAACTTTACTATAAGAATATAGCATTAAAACAGCCTGGTATTGGTACAAGAACAGACACATAGACCCATGGAACAGGATAGAGATTCCAGAAGCAAAGCCTCAATTTCTCAACCAACTCATCTTTGACAAAGCCTCCAACAACAACCACTGAGGAGAAGAGAGCCTATTCAGTAAATGGTGCTAGGAAAACTGACTGATCACACACAGAAGATTGAAACAGAACCCTACCTATCACCCTACACAAAAATTAAATCTAAAAGGATCAAAGACCTAAACATAAAACCTCAAACTATAAGAATCTTAGAAAATGCAGGAGATACCCTTAAGGAAATTGGAACTGGCAACCAATTCCTATTCAGTACTCTAAATGCCCATACCTTAAAAAATAAGATAAACAAGCCAGGCTCGGTGGCTCAGCCTTTAATCCCACGCCTTTGGGAGGCTGACGCGAGTGGATTGCCTGAGCCTGCGGGTTCGAGACCCACCTGGGCAGCGAGACCTCATCTCTACAATAAATAAAAAAATTAGCTGGGTGTGGTAGCGCGCGCCTGTAATTCCAGCTACTCGGAAGTCTGAGGCGGAAGGATCAAGGAGCCCAGCAGGTCAAGGCTGCGGTGGCCGGGAGCGGCCACTGCACTCCAGTCTGGGTGACAGAGTGAGACTCCAACTCAAAAAAAAAAAAAAAAAAGAAAAGAAAAGAAATAAGATAAACAAGTGGGACTTCATCAAACTAACGAGCTTCTGCAAAGCAAAAGAAACCATCAAGAGAGCAGGGAGACAGCCCACAGAATGAGAAACAATATTTGCCAACTGCATATCTGACAAAGGCCTAACATCTAGGATCTACAAGGAACTCAAACGCGCTGAAAGGAAAAAAACCAAACAGACCCATTATAAAGTGGGCAAAAGACATGAACAGACACTTCTCAAAAGAAGATATACGGGCAGCCAACAGACACATGAAAAAGTGCTCAGCCTCACTCATCACCAGAGAAATGCAAATCAAAACCACATCGAGATACCACCTAAACCCAGAAAGAATAGCCATCATTAATAAAACAAACAGCCACAGATGCTTGCAAGGATGCAGAGAAAAAGGAACTTTCTACACTGCTGGTGGGAATGCAACCTCTTTGGAAGACAGTGTGGCCATTTCTGAAAGAACTAGAAATTGACCTTCTATATGACCCCTATTGGGAATATACCTGGAGGAACGCAAATCATTCTACAAAAAAGATACGTACATTCATATGTTTGTTGCAGCTCTATTCACAATAGCAAAAACATGGAAGCAACCATATTGCCCAACGAAGCTGGATTGGATTAAAAAATGTGGTATATATACACAATGGAATATTATGCAGCCATAAAGAAGGTCAGCCATATGAACTTCGCAGCAACTTGGTTGGATTTAGAGTCGATCATACTCAGTGATCTATCACAGAAACAAAAAAACAGAGTACCATATGTTTTCACTCATAAGCAGTCCTTGTACAATTATAAAACTATAAGAAAGTGATTGGCAATGGTGGTAAACTGTCAGGGGAGCAGGGATGGGATCGGCAGTTGATGGAAACTGCTAAGGGAGGGAGAGGCATACCTCATCAACAAGGCTACCTGCATAATCAATGTTTGCCTATCTAACCCTGAATATTACCCCACATTTTTATAATAAAAAGAAAAACAAAAGCTTTCTAATTGTTCTCATCCCTCCTCTCACCATTCCCCCTTTTCTTTCCATCACTGTGTAGTCCTTAACTAGCACATGCTTACTCTTTTTTTTCCCCTCCAGCTGTAATGGAGCATAATTTATCTGCTATAACTGAATATCATGTATCCCTTTTTTTCTGGGTGAGTCTCAGGTTATTTGGTTAAAACCTCAGCTCCACAAGTAACTAATTGTGTGTCCTTAGGCAAGTTACACATTCACTCCAGGCAGCCACTTTCTATAAAATGGAGAGAGTAATTGAATCCACACCTAAAGGAGTAAACGAGGCAAAACTAGTAAAAACAGAGCTGGCACACATAATGTGCTAAGTGAGTAAGGTTTCAGTGACTATCACACTTTACGGAAATGATGTGTTTAGGTGTCTTTGTGCTAATATGGTAAACCAATTTCAAACAGGTTTATGTGCTTTTCACTTTTTGCATCACAGCAACTACAATTATTATTCAATTAGGGTTTATTATACAAGTGATTTAGATAATTAAATTAAAAACAAAACCAAATGTTTACTTAGGAAAGCTCTTATTTTGGTTAGTTCTGCCTAAAAGGAATTAAGTAACCTTTTCTTCATAGCTTCACAAATATTAACAGCTTTTCATTAATTTTAACTACAGTAAAACACCAGCATATTAGAATAGCCACCTTGTCATTCACACTGATAAATATATGACGAATACAATGGGACATTTTTATAAATAAGTGATGAATGTAAAACTGCTTGGCAGGAATTAATCAGTTAATATGAATGTAAATAAATTCAGCCACAAAACACAGGTGCACATGTCTATGGACATTATTCACCTTGACTGCTAGCTCACTTTATTTTCAATTAAAGGATATGAAAAATAAAACCAGCATGATGTTAATCTAGCTTTAATGTTCACTGCTTATAAATTTAAAATTGATAGCTGCATATCAGATTTATATTTGGGGAAAATAATCACCAATTTTTCATATTTAAGGAAAGTAATCAATAATATCTTAATAAGAATATTGCAAGAAAATACAGAATTTTACTTGTTAAAAATGTTTATTTTAAAAATGCATATTTTAACAAATTTAAGTAGCTTTTAATTTATTTACTTTCCTGGATTATCTAGTTATTTTATGTCTTATCTATTTTTAAATAACTAATCTTTTTTTTTTTTTTTTTGAGTTGGAGTCTCACTCTGTCGTCCAGACTGGAGTGCAGTGGCCGCTCCGGGCCACCGCAGCCTCGACCTGCTGGGTTCCAGTGATCCTTCCGCCTCAGCCTTCTGAGTAGCCGGAATTACAGACACACGCTACCACGCCCGGCTAATTTTTTTGATTTTATTGTAGAGATAAGGTGTCGCCTGCCCAGGCAGGTCTCAAACCCACGGGCTCGGGCAATCCACTCACCTCAGCCTCCCAAAGACGCGGGATTACAGGCTGAGCCACCGAACCGGGCACTAATCTTAACATGACTGCATATATATACCAGTGACAGTTCTTGTACTCATAAAATATGATGAAAATCTTATGCAATTAAGAAAGTTTCTTGAAAAAATATAAATATCATGACTGGGACATCAAAATACAAATATCTGGTTCAATAATATCATAAATGAAATAAAACAAATCTATTGAGGTAAAAAGAATTTTTTTTCCTCTGACATTCATAAGTAATTTAGATTCACCTAAAGAAGCAAATAAAAGTCATGTGATCACAGACAAAAACACATGACCTCAGACAATCACAACTGCTTTGCTTTTACACATCCCTTCTATGTAAACAGGAGGTTTAGTTCTATTCTTTTACTCCGATCTATATCTAATATTCTTTGATACTTCAAATACTATCTACCCAAAGAGTAGACTAAGAAAGAGGGCTTTTAGGAATTGTTTCAGCTTCAAGCTGTAAGACTACAATATAACATTTTATGGATTGAAAATGTGCAATAATAGCAGATGTTAATACCTAATTTCTACAGGTCAATGATTTAGTTTGTACATTAATTCTCTATAATATTGCATGGTACTAGATGAATTTTAAAATATTTTTAGTCTCACAAGTCACAAAATTAATCATTTATGCCAGATCTTTCATTTATAACAGATGAACTTATCAAGTTCACATTATCTGAGACTTTTATTCTAAGCACTGTGTCCTTAAATTTAACATTGTAATTTATTTTTTCAATTACACATTTCTTAGTTCCCCAATGGTTGCCAAAGTGTAAAAGGATCAGAAATTCTAGATTAGCAAAAACATTTGCCAATTCTGTCCTCTCTACATGCCAAAAGAAGGCAATATTAATAAATAATGCATGTTATTGGTAAATCACAGCTCATTAGCGTTCAGATTTGGTAGTATAATTCATGATTTCCAAACATCTTTTCTTCTTTTCTTCTCAGTAAAGCTGAGGATTGTAGTCAGCTTTTTAAGAATGCAGCGTATAAATTGGTTTCATAAATTAAAACATATACACATATGTAACACACACACACACACACACACACACACACACACACACACACACACAGAGACACATCATGCAGGGAGAAAGTGCCAAATATACTGACTTAATGGAGCTGTTTATATTGAAGGGAGTTTTTTTGACAGAGGTTGGCACATTTGATAAGTGCTGTGATTCTTTGTAAGATTTAAAAAATATTTTGTGAGTTACTTCTAACTCTGGACATTTTCTTGAGGAAAATAACAACAACCACAAATAAACATAAAACCATTTTCTTTATTTTTTACTTTTTAAAATTTTTTTGAGTTGGAGTCTCACTCTGTCACCCAGACTGGAATGCAGTGGCATGCTCCCAGCCACCGCATCCTCGACGTACTGGGTTCCTGGTGATCCGTCCTCCTCAGCCTTCCAAGTAGCTGGAATTACAGGTGTGTGCTACCACGGCCAGCTAATTTTTGATTTATTGTAGAGACAAGGTCTTGCCAAGTTCCCCGGGCGGGTCTCGAACCCGCAGGTTCAGGCAATCCACTCATCTCGGCCTCCCAAAGTGCTGGAATTACAGACTGAGCCATTAAGCCTGGCCATAAAACCGTTTTCAGTGCCCTCAAATAATAGAACATTGTGAACCATGTCTATGGCATAAAATGTTCTACTGGTACTGAAAGCTGGTATGAACATGACAAAAATACACTAAAACTTTCTTTGCTACTTTCTACTGACTTTTTCTTCTGATTAAGCAGGGAAAGTTACCATCACACTGCAGACTAAATAAATCAGCTGTCTAGCTAATATTAAATAACTACATATACAATTTCTATTGCTTCCTAAATGCAAGGACTCATGAAAAAGCTCATAACACAAATACATTGTTCCTCTTGGGAAAATAAATAAAATAAGTTATGCTTTTCAATTAATCATTAAACTTGAAAGCTCCAAAGTTGGCACATTAGAATTAAGGATTATACTTGGAAGGCTGAGGCAGAAGGATCACCGGAGCCCCGCAGTTTGACTCTGGGGTGGCCATGAATCTGCCACTGCACTCCAGCCTGGGCAATGGAGTGAGACTTCAACCCCCCCCCAAAAAAATTGAGGATTATTAAAATACATAAAGTAGTTAGCAAAATGCCTAATTCATAATAGATGTTCAATAGTTATTACTATTTCTGCCAACCAAAGGCAATATAGTAAAATTGGAATTTGTTTCAAGTTTTCTGACTCTTAGTTCAGTGTTCTTTACACTGTAGTCACTACTCTCCTTCAGGTCATTTGTCCTGGTTAAGACTATTACATCAAACATACATTTCTAAATCACCATGACCCTTGCATTTCCATGCAAGAATTGTTCACAAAGTATTTTAACATGTGTATGTCCTTGTTCTGATAACTAAATTATAAGCTGAAGTACAGAAATTCTCCTCCCTACTCTCCCCTTCCTCCCTCCTCCTTTCTATTTTTTGTTTCTCTTTGTGCTCTCTATTTGTTCTTTTGCATTTCATAGTAGAGAACATTATGCAAAACATGCACTAGACAATAATGTAGTTTATCTTTAGTAACATAAATTTAGAATATCATAAAATTTAGAGATTTGAAATAATTTAGACCAATAACATATTTTATAGGAAACTGGGGTCTGGAGAGTTTTTCGGAGATTACACAATTAATTAGTTGCAGAATTGACAAGAACAGGGTTATATAGCCTGTGATTGCCACATAACACATGACCTGATTTGTCAACTGAACAATTAATAAGACATCTTTACATGGTCACCAAGCATATTCAATCTTTTATCATGTGTTCACATCCTTTCCTTTTCTTTGCCTCCTCAATGAAATATTCTTTTGACTACTCTCATCCTGCTAATAAATTTCCTTTCCTGGATGAAAAAATACCTGGTTTTCAATCACTTTCCCTTCTTCATAATCTGTATAATCCACTCTAACCTGTTACTGATAAGAGAATATGAGAACATATACCTTTGGGATAAAAATCTTTTAAACCATCACTATAAAGCATTTTCACATTTGTTAAATGGAAATAATGATTCTAAAGTTTGATCTTAGAGTTTTTATGAAGATAAAATACATTTATAAATATAAAGCTACTCTTTTAAGGAAATAACTCTCATTTAGTAATCACTCAGTAAAATTGGTTGTCTTCTAGAGACAACTTGAAGACTCAGGCTACTGTGAATGGAATAAGATTTAGTGAGCCCAGCCTCACCCTTAACCTCATTCCCGCAAATCTCACTCTACTGAGCTTTAACGCTGACTCTGACATTATGAAATTGTGTCTATCTTTCTAGGGTAGTATTAATTTTTAAAATTTATTTCCACAAGCAAAGAGTCAAACATCTTTAGAAAGAATAAACAACAAACAAGCATTTAAAATGAGAAAAGCTCAAGTATAACTTTGTGAATAAAAAGACTACCTATTACATTTAAATGAAAAATAAGCAAAATAAAATACATCTTTTAATTTAATTTAATTTAAAAAAAAAAATTTTTTTTTGAGTTGGAGTCTCACTCTATCACCCAGACTGGAGTGCACTGGCCGCTCCCGGCCACTGCAGCCTCGACCTGCTGGGCTCCGGCAATCCTTCTGCCTCAACCTTCCAAGTAGCTGGAGCTACCACGCCTGGCTAATTTTTTTTGGTTTATTGTAGAGATGAGGTCTCGCCAAGTTGCCCAGGCAGGTCTTGAACCCGTGGGCTCAGGTAATCCACTCACCTCAGCCTCCCAAGGCATGGGATTACAGGCTGAGCCACCGAGCCTGGCACATCTTTTAATTTTAAATTTAACTTGATACCTTTTATTTCATAAGTTCCCTTGGTGTTAAATGACTAAAAAAAGAAATAATATTGTTAAAATATGATTGACAGTGTTAGCGCTGGGTACATTTATTGAGGAACCTATTTTGGTTGATTAAATGTGTTTATGGTATTGCATTTTCTGACAGCTAATTGAGATTCTTAATCAAAATGGCAATCAATAAAGTAGGATAAACACTTCAAAATTTATAAGGTACTGTACTTAACTAACATTTTACAGAAGGAGACATTTCACATTTTTCAAGATAACTGAAATTCTTATTTTAATGTTAAAACTTTCCTTAAAATTGCTATGCTAGATAAATATTATTCTAAAACCTATTATTTTATTAAAATACACCAAGTGGCAGAACTGGATTATATGCCACACTTTGGTGTTTGAGTCAGACTCCTTGAAACAGAAAACTTGAAGTTCCCAAGTTCACATTACTTTGTATTCTGTGATCATGATCTATGTGATGTCATTTTTAAAGGAAGCCAGAAATTTCAATCCTGAATGATTATTCTTGGGAACTGAGTCATGCATATTAGCCTAAAGAGACTCATAAAAAAATTAAGGAGGCAAGAAGGTGGTTTCTGGCTGCAAGAAGAGAATGAAATGTTGATGGGAGTGCAGCTCATGAATGAGGAAAGAATATGGTCTCACTGACTGGGTCAGAAAAATATACTAGGAAAAAAAGAAAGATAAGGAATTTAGGCTAGGAAAAGCAAAAGACCAAAATGAATTTAGAGAACTGTAGAAACATTTGACATGGAAGACAATGAGGTTCTCTAAAACAGAATCATTCATAGGTTTTAGCGGACAATAATTACTTCAGTGGGAAATTTGGTACTTGAGAAGAAAACACAAGAAACTAAGAGAAACCTTCCTTTGAGGGGTGAATGAAACATTAATTTTCCCTTTAAAAAGCATTAATAATCAAACTAGATTCACACATTTAATACTTCATTAAACAGACTAGCATTTAGTTGCTCTCTTCATTTTTCTACTCAAGTGTTCCTTGACCCCCATCCTTACCAACCAGAGTTACTCAACCCCCTTTGCGAGTACTGTGCCTTCCATGTTCATATATTATTACATTTATCACATTTGCATTTTTAAGATTTATCACTTTCTCTAGAACATAAATTTCTTACTGTAATCACTGCTGGTGACCCACCACATATTGCTTCTGTGTGGGGCACTAGAAGTGAGTACTATGATTTGACCAGCTCTGTGCACACCTTGCCCAAGTCTATGCCTGCTTTGCTTCTAATGGCATACACCTTTAGAAGCCACCCTTCAGAGGACTGCCCTGGCCACTAGAGCCTCCTCACCAGGATATGAGTTGCTGTATGTGCCTGGACAGCACTACCATACTTGCATACCCCCACTGCTTCTCATCCTGGCTAATAGCAGTGCAAAAGCCTTATTACTTCGCTTATAGTCAGGATAAATTTTGAGAATTAATTTGTCCTCCAGAGCTTTACACAGGAGCAAGCTCGATTTGCAACTTCAGCAAAAATCTCTCCACAGTCTGATTTCTTTGTCTTCCATTTTCTGTTTTCTCCACTCCCTAACTGCATTCCCCTGCGAACACTTACTGAATATTAATCACTTACATCTAAATCTTAACCTCAAGGTCTACTAATTGGAGTATCCAACCTATGGCACTCTTTGAATCTGGGTAGTGTGACTATTTGTGAGGTCTCAGCACCAAAGCTGGTCCCTGGCATACAGCAAGTACTGCTTGAGTGGTAAGTGAATAATATTTAAGTTAAATGTCAGAAATCTTATCTATTTTATCTATATTAATGAACTGTTTAAAAATAAAGTTTTAATCACCAATTTATATATCATAACCAGATATATTAGGCAGTATTAAGGATTGTTTTTCACACAGGTAGAGCTTCTAGCAGTTTGACCAATCACTGTTTACTCTGAGGACTGAAACTTTGACCTACTGAAAGCCTCAAAGCATCCAGACTTCCAAATAATCTGTTCAGTCACCACCAGAGAGCATGAATCTTGCTTCTCTTCTCCAAATCTAATTCTATATTCCCTGTATTAATTTGGAAGCTAAAAGACTGAGCAAGAAAATGTCTTCAAGTTTGAACTCATATATCTTCAGCATTTCCAAAGATTAAAATATCACATAACCTTTGAAAACAGAATTAAGAACAAATTAAGAAGGACTGCCATCTCTACATGCTGAAGTAAATGTGTGATCTTACCAGAGGACACTCGGTTTGCATATGATTGTTTTGCATAAAACATTTCTACTCAATAAATGTTTTTGTTTTACTTATCTTAGCCCAAGTAGATGCACACTAGCTATCTTCTAAAGCAATTTCAGTAGCTTTCTAGCATGGCAATTTGAAAATATTTCCAAGTATGCATTTGAGTGAAAAACAAATACCATATATTTATACTGAGTCTTGGGGTGCCTCAGAATCTAAAGGCACAACTGATTTATCAAATGGCAATTTTATAAATACTTGCAAGCCCAAAGTAGACATTTCATTTAAAGGGTTTTAAATTTTCACAGATGCATCAATTAAGTGGGATCATTATATATTTACTTTGTCTCCATGTATAAATAAAATAATTTGAATGTTGTCAGAACAGTCTCACAGGAGACACAAAAATGAGCCATAAGCCACGCCTTTGGGAGGCTGAGGTGAGTGGATTGCCTGAGCCCGTGGGTTCGAGACCCACCTCATCTCTACAATAAATCAAAAAATCAGCCGGGCGTGGTAGCACATGCCTGTAATAATTCCGGCTACTCGGAAGGCTGAGACGGAAGGATCGCCAGAGCCCAGCAGGTCGAGGCTGCGGTGGCTGGGAACGGCCACTGCACTCCAGTCCGGGCGACAGAGTGAGACTCCAACTCAAAAAAAAAAAAAAAAGCCACCATAAAACACCATATAGCATGGGGAATAACAAGGTTATATACCTGAAAAAATATATGTGCATCTTCTTTACTCTTCTGAGAGGCTAAAATGTATTGCAATTTTTAAATTTAGTTTATGTGGATTAGGGTACTGAGTTTTGATAGGATAGCAAGTGTATCATATGGTGACAGCCATTTAAGAGGTAGCCTATGTAGAAAAAAAATAAGGTAATACTTGTAACATTAGGTGGAATATATTATTAAATTATTTCACAAAAGTTTATGTACAGTGTTTAATGGATTTTCAAGAAAAGATCAAACACATGCTTGCATGTGTGTACACACACACATACACTTCTAGATTCAGAAATGATTTAGCAAAGGATACAGAACACACAGGATATGAAATGGGTATCAAGAGTGGGCACAGTCATCTTGGGTGACTGTCCCTGACCTCTTGATCCCTAATTAGGTTTACAGAAGTTTTTAATACCTAGCCTTCAGATTGTATCCAGAGTTGAGAACACAGACTGTTTGCTACTGATTTTTGATCTATTTAGGCATATGTCACCATCTCAGAACACTGCACACTAATAATCTATGCTTTTCTATTTAAAAAACAAGTTTATGAATGTCAAGCTTCCTGAACAAAATTAGTATCAAAAGGACATCTTAGCAAAGGTTAGTGGATGTTGATGGGCTGCAGGGTTAGCTCTGAGTTAGAGCTCAGGTATCTCTGAAAAATATTTCTGTCTCTTGTTTTCCAGAAGGTATTTCCCTGCAGTCTGATGTAATCACTTCTCTTCAGTGACCTGTCAATTATGAAGTATATGTTCTCAAGAATTTTACATTAGTCCTCCTTCCCTTCCTCCCATTTCTGTCAGTCAACCTAGCTGATTTAGGATGGCCGCTGCACGGTTTGAATGGTGTCTGAGGTTGTGGGAAGAAAGAGAGCTCCCAGAAGGCTACTCCCACTCTGACATGGAGGAAGGAGAGCAGGAATATTACTATTCCTAATTCATATACCTGGTTAGGATGTGGGTGTGAGGAGGCAGGACTTAGCCAAGGCACAGTGTTTTACTCTTTCTCGAGTAATTGGAAGAATCTGAGCTTCTTACCCAGCTGAGGAAAACTGCACCACACCATGCTTACAAGAGATCCTGTCACAAATGACCCAATGATTTTCAGCTGGGAAAAAAAAGGGTTGAAATCTTAAAGAACAAGTGTCCTTGTCTTTTTCCCTCATGAACAGTCATGTAACCAAACCGCAGCAGGCAACATGCTGACATTTTAAGAGTCTCCAGGACAATTTCCAGCAAGAAAAGATGAGAGAATAAAAGGCAGAGAGAGAAGATGACATATTATTTATTCTGTTTATTGAATTTAAAAAGTTTTTCCCTTAAGTTGTAATTAAAGAATCAAGCAAGGTATTCCATTTCTTTTTTTACATTAGAGACTTTAGACATTAAGAGAAGAATTTTGAAGTGCTTCTGTGAAAAATGTACTCATCTGAGATACTTAGAAATACATTAATTCCTCATTCTCTTCTAGTCATTGTAAATATCTTGTTTTAAAAAGCTAAAAATATTTTGCTACCAATCCTGGAAAAAGGCAGTGGCCGAGAAAATGTGCCAGACTTTAATACATGGCACATGAAGACAGCACTACACCCAGTTTAATGGCATAATCTCCATTAAAGTGGCTAAGTTGATGTTTTCTGCTACCTGTTGACAGAAGCATCTTGATACCAAATTTGTCACCAGAATCAAGGTGCCACAAGTAACAGACTTTAAAATATTAAACTGGCAGAAGAGAGGCAATAAAGCAAGGGTAAGGGGGATCTTTTCAAATCTCAAAGCTTAGAGGTTAATGACTTTTATTGTGTGGTTTGACGCACTTGACTACTTGTTTGCCCATTTGGGGAATTTATAGGAAATTTTCAGAACATTGGTGTTTTGGTTACTTCTCGCAGTTCTCAGTTAAGTATTTCAAGAAAGAGTTATGCTTAGACTAAAACTGATCTACTGGAAAGCAGAGAAAGAATAAAATACATCTGCTTTAAAGAGGTTTTCATGTTTATGGGCTATAATCTAAATTGCTTTACAGTCCAATAATGTGAAACTTTTTAGGGCTAGAAAAAACACATTTTTTATTCCCAGTCATAGATAATGCAAGAATGACTGAGAATGACTGAGCAGAATATTTGATTAAAGTAAAAAGAAGGCCTATAACTCCAGACTTCTGTCAAACACCTCCAGTTAAGCATTATTCAGACAAGACAGTCTTGCTTTTTAAAATGTAGATGGAACAAGTAATATGTCTTCTCATGTCAGGCTATTTTTAAAAATTCATTTCATAACAGAAGCTACTAAATGATAATGATGATGATGACAGGGTTGAGAGACAGGAGTGGACAAGGCTCTAGACTTGTGGCTAGGACTAGACTTTCCAGGATCAATAACTTGCAGGGCCAGATCTCTGGCGAGATTACCAGTCCATGGATCTGAACTCCAATGACTTAGAAGCCAACTAAGTTTTTAAGGAAACTACAATATAAAAGTAACTCTAAACTCATCAATAGTTAATTCCTATAATTGAACCAATCTCTAGCTCACCAAAACCATTCAATAGGAAGTGGGTTGTTAAAGCTATGCAGTTCCCCTGAATTGTACCCCATTTCTTTAATATTAAAAATTAAAAAATAAATGAATAAAAATAAAATAAAGTTATGTAGTCCCAAGGTAGGGGATTTTTCAACATACCCATTCCCCAAATGTCCATGGTAGATATAGACAAGAAATCTGTTACTTCCCTTCTGTGTCCCAGCAAATAGAAGTGTCAGATTTGCTTAGTTGACTATCAAACTAAAAGTATTCACTCATATTTGCCAGAATGGGAAACATTTTATGTTTCAGTACCACTGTGTTCTGTTTTTCAATGCTTAGATGAAAGTTTTTATGATAGTAATCTTTTCTATTTTCCATTTATCAGAAATTGTCCACCTTGGGCAGAGTGAAAAACTCTTTTACTAGACAATAAACAGTTTCATTCCAACTTGACGGAAAGCACTACATTTAACACAGAAACCTAAACTTGAGCATGCTTTACTAACTGTATGAGTCTTTGTGTTGCTTCTTTTTGGAAAAGGTATAAATATATTTAATGAGCATAGACAATTTTGACAATGCCTATGGGTGGAAAGAATGTTTATTTATATGCTGGGTATCTAAAAGTGTGGCTTATAATAGTGTCTTTGACACCATAATTATATATGTTATATTTCTAAATGAGCAATAATTTTATTTTGCCTTTCAGGATTTTGAGGAGCATTTCCTGAGAAAATTTCCTCAATTCCCAGAAGAAAACACAGAGTGACACCTCCTCTTCTTTCTAGAGCGAGGCTTTGTCTAAAGATTGCAGCCTGTAAATGCTGCTGCCATCTTGGTCTAGCCTGAAGTTAATGCTATCACCAGTGATCACAAGAGAGAATGTTGGAAAGAACCTGAGTTCTAGATAATATGATTAATCACACATTTTTATATGCCTGGAGTTCATCCTAACTCAGAACTATCAGTTATGGATATTGTTGAAAGAGGCTTGAGCTGAGATTTTCTGGCACTTACACTATACAGTAGATTACTAGTGAGTGAAGTTGTATCCAAGTTTAAAATACAACCATAATTGACTATTATTCTCTATAAAACCAATAACATTAATAAATAACTCAAGCCCACCCGCTTTATTGATTCCTATTTTTCCTTGCATTTTACAAATTCTACACCAGGAAACATATATTTACCAAAAATAAAAGATAAGCATAATTTAAAAACAAAATTTACATAAGTCAAAGGACTTAAAATTTTTTTCTGACTCTAATAATTTATAAACTTGAAGAAACACAAGGTTTAAACATTAAGGACAAAAATAACACATAGAATGTTATTTAAGTGTGTATAACATGGTAGACACAATGTTAGTTATACCATTTGATCCTCAAAAGATATTTATAATCTCATTTTAAAAATAGGACATTTAAAGCTCAAAGAAGTTAAGGAAAACATATTTCAAATCTAACTCTCCCTGATTCTATCACCCATTGTTCTTTTCCAGTGACATTTTCTTGGAGTAAATTATTATATCAGAAATAAAGTGCAATAACATAGATATTGTGCTTTATCACATGAAATTATAGCTATGACCAGTGTCTTTCTAATTTGACAATGCTATAAGACTTTATTTTAAATTTTGGAGATGATATGAAGCTGTTATTCAAAACATAACTGAATCAATCAAACTCACAGCATTCTCTGGAGTACGAATAAAACAAAATATGACAGCCTTGAAGCCATGGGAAAGCATCTTGTGTATAATTGCTATTAACCTCTGTAGGCTTCAAAACATGTTAGAGGAAAAGATTGGGAAAAGATAGCAATTATTTTGTTTCACTCCTGTTTCAGTCAAAGACACATGGCTCACAAGACAATTTCAGACTATTATCAGACATACCATCCCTCATTAGTTTATTACTTGAGACATTATCTTTTTTGTTAACTTTGGAAAAATCAAAAATTCTCCATCTTAGAGATATACTACTTTTTTCTTGACTGAAATAGGTAACTATTTTCTTTATAATGGTTTAAAAATAAAAGCATAATTAACCATGACAGCAGAAAATTGTTTTAAATACATATAATTGGTGAGTAAAAAGATGTTGTTTCCAAAACAATTTAATTAGAGCTCATCTATTTTAAACCATTTTCATTGTACAAATTGTAAATTTCCCTGCAAGTTTTTTCATAATGAGTTTATTTAGCTACTGGTAAGATTTCTTAAAATTGTAACTTAAAATGACTTAGATTAATGAAAGCTAATTCACCACTTTTGCTATGTATTTAGCTAAATTATGATTTATAGTGGGGTGTGCAAAATATGAATTAGCTTAGAATAATATGATAGCCATATTATTCTAAGGCAATGAAGTCATTTATTGTCATTGCATGTTCAAAAATAACCTAAAATTATATTTTGATGTCAAACAATAACTAAATTGATTAAAATGCTTTCCAAAATTAGTAATTAAACTTATTTACAAATTTGGAGCTATTTAGTGGTTAATAAAACAGAGCATACAGTAACACCCATGTGCCAATCAAATTCTGAGAAGTTACATAAACAGCTATATATGTTTAATGCAGAAAGAGCCACGGATCTTGGTTAACATCACTAGAGCTCACTAATAAGCATTTATTTCTTTCAAGGCTATTTTCCCATCCCCTTTGGTAGGTGGGTTTATGGAACTAATTCAGGATAGAAATAAAGTATGCCCTGTGGATAGAAATAAAGTATGCCCTTTCTGGAATCAAGCACAGAAGACAAGGCATGAGTTCAGCATATGCTATCTTTTGCAGCTGCAGTGACTGAAAAGATGAAGCTATGGGATATATGGTACCTCCAATAGCCTGGGACCCTGAATGTCTCTGTGAAACAGAGCCCTGTCTACATAACTGAAATGTAGCAAAGAAAGAAAATAAACTTTTGTTATGTTGTCAATGAGATTTTGTATTAATCGGTTATATAACCTAACCTATCCTGACTAGTATAGGTTCATTGGAGAAACAACTCTAAAAATTGTTAAGATATGAGGAAAAAAAAGAAGGCATTCACCAGGCTATGATATACTATATCTGGTAAAAGGTGCTTGTCATCATTTTATACACAAACACTTTTTTTTAAAAGCTGAAAAAGGTATAATTAAGCTAATAATAATTTTTAAGTCTAATAATTGTTATTTTTAGCATGGGCACAATTTATGAGGAAGACAATATAAACATAATTCTTACAATTTAAGGTAAAAAGTAAATATGTTCCTAAACTCATTTTAGGAAACATTACCCAAGATGATTTAAATACCCCAAGTTTGCCAAAGCAGAGTAAGAATGTAATTCAGGACACCAAAAGAGAAAGGAGAAATCTGACTTCACACTTGCTCAACAACAAGCAATGGTAGTTTTAAAAAACATAAAACCATAAGAAATAAATATTTTTGTTTTTCAGTCTAGGACTGGCAATAGTGGGCAATGGAGAATTCTGTTTGCTTTCTTAAGACAATACTGGAAAATTGAAAACATTTGGTATCTATTTCTTTTCCTCATTTCCTAAGATAGTAAAGAAATGTAAAAATTTACCTAAAGACATGTAAAAATTTACTATTTTTCTGAGTTCTTTGAAGTTTCTGCAGTTGTCACTTCTTAATTCAGTTCACAAATAAACGTGTGACATTATGTGGGATAAGATAAAAAGTACATGTCGTAACAAACTAGATTGTATGTAATAGTCTTTAAATATATCATGAACATCAAAATATGTCAGTAAAGGCAAAAATAAAGTTGGTCCAACCATAAAATATAACTTCCCCAAGCATTAGAAATCATAAAATTAAATTCAATGTAATTAAGTCATAAAAATATATCAGTATTATTTCAAACTAATATTTTGTGTATCTACAAAATAAACTAAGCTACACTGAGTTGTATAATAAACACTAACTGAATATATGGCAAAATATTATATATTTTTTCTTGCATCCTTAGAAAGCACACTCTCTATATGTGATTTTAAGAACATTCATTTTCCCTTAAACAAAGCACAGATTTCTCTAGATTGAAATAAGTCACAGTTTATAAATAACAGTTTATATTTGCTTATTTGTTTTGAGAAGCCCCCCCTTCTCAAAACTCATTTTATCCTCATCACAATCCTATTAGGTAAGCACTATTAATAATCACCATTTATCAATGAGGAAACTGAAATAAGAGGTTGAAATAACTTGTTCAAAGTCATACTGATGATAGCAAAAATGGCTGAGGTGAGATTTAAAGCCAGGCAGACTGGTTTCCACATTTTTAAAATATATGCTACATTTACTCAATGATCCACTAAAAAATAGCCATAATAATGTGCAACAATAATTTATTTTATAAAATTCAATCTGCTCTTTGCTTTCATCGTGAGTCAGGGCTCCTTTTTTCTTGGGGGTGAATTACCGATGAACTCAGTACTTTGTTCTCTTCCTGTATTACTTATGAAAACCAGCAACTACTCCCATGCAGAAAATGTACACACTTTCTCACAGGCTGTGAGGAAAAGAGTGATTCCTGAAGGAGACATTGTCAAAGAGCATCAGTGAAGATACTTAAGCATAACAGGAATGTGACAGCAAAGCAACCTTGAGACTGACTATGGATTGAATATATTAAGAAATTTCTAAGTGATCATAAAGATATATTTTTAAAGGTCAATTATAATTCTTGTGTGGTAATAAAATGATGCCCTCAGGAGTCACCAAAGTGGTAGGATTATTTCTTCCCATTAGGAAGGGCTCTTAACTGGTTACTTCATCCTACTCTCTCTCCTTCTCCTCCTCTTTTTATACTTCTCCATCTGCTTTTTGTAAGTATTAACTCTTCTCTCACTGTTAGACTTGACACTTGTCCTTCATCATGCTATAGTCAGCATATTTGCTTCTAACAAGATGCCTGCTGTGAGATTTCGAACTATGTAACTGCATCAGAAATAAGAGTAAATGGTTCCTGTGGAGTCTAAAGAATTCAAACATGAATATTGTGAGGATAAATAAAAATTAAAAACCAGAAGTTTAATTATACCCATTGAAAAAACATAGATATCCTTCCTCTCGATTTTCTTAGAAAACTTGGAATACTCAGTATTTTCTCTTTTCTTTGAAATGTATATAAATCCTTTTGAAAGCTAGATAGGCCTTTTGACAGCCTTATGACCTAGAAATGTCTTCTCAGTGACCTATGAATCATCTTTTTGAAATGTAGACATCAAGGGAGTTAGCACCCCTATCTCCCAGTCTCCGCAGGAAGGTAAAAACCTAACTTCCCTGTACACTTTGCTTCAAGTTACAGAACTACCTCTCATCATGAAAATATGGTAAGTTTGCTTCTTGTCTGGATAAAGCTGATTAGTTAACACAGATGGACACCCCAATTACTGGGTGAATTTAGAATGAAGGATGCCTGACAAATGGTACTATTAAGATCTTTTTATTTGAGGTCTAGTTGTAGTATGTAATGGGTTGTATTGCTTGACTATATACAAGAGCAAGACTCCTTTACATTCTCTTAGATTTACCTATAATACCTGTAATGCCCGCCAGTCTGTTTTATTCCTTATTCAACAATTTTTTTTAAAGTGCTTTCTTTCTCTGCTACCTCTCTGGAAAGGATTTCTGGGCTGAGAAACAACTCTGTTTGTAATTATATTTCTCTAACACTAGGGAATATGCGCTTCAGCCAGTAATAGAATTTTGTGTCTCTCAGGAGTCCATTCATTTATTGCTTTCAAAAACTAATAATCCACGTCATATTTTGCTTATTTTAAGTTTGGGGGTAAGTAGCCATCCAATGAATAAAATATGCTTCATATGCATTGGTATGTGGGTTTACATAGTTCTACAGTATGCCATAGAAATAAGATAGTCCATACATTTGAATTTTCCAGAGAAGGAAGGCTTAAAATTTTTGAGTTTAAAAAATTATATCCATAATTTTGTTTAGCTGAAATAGCACATTTTAAAAATATGTAAATGGCAGCAGCAATAGTTGAGCCCTTCCTTCCCTGTCCTATAATAGCTGAATATTAAATACTGCTTTAGAATATAACCAATTGTAAATAAGTACAGACACACCTTGTTTTATTGTACTTCACTTTATTGTGTTTTGAGATATTGTGCATTTTACGAAGGTTTATGGTAACCCTTTGTCTAGCAAGTCCATTAAGGCCATTTTCCCAACAGCACATGCCCATTCTATGCCTCTGTGTCACATTTTGGTAATTCTAAAAACGTTTCAAGGTTTTTCATTATTATTGTATCTGTTATGGTGATCTGTGATCAGTGATCTTTGATGTTGTGATTGTAATTGTTTTGGCATAGCATGAATTGCACCCATATAGGGCAATGAACTTAATCCATAAATGTTTTGTGTGTTTGAACTCCTCCACTGACCTGCCATTTCCAATCTCTGTCCCTCTCCTTGGAGTTCTCTATTTCCTGAGACACAATGATACTGCAATTAGACCAATTAAAAACCTTATAATGGCCTCTAAGTGTTCAAATAAAAAGAAGAGTCACATTTTCTCACTTTAAATCAAGCTAGAAATGATTAACCATGATAAGAAAGGCATGTTTAAAGCTGAGACAGGACAAATATAAGGCCTCTTGTGCCAATCTTTGCCAAATTATGAATGCCAAGGGAAAGTTCTTGAAGGAAGTAAAAATGCTACTCTAGTGAATATACAAATGATAAGAAAATGAAACAGACTTATTGCTGATATGGAGAAAGTTTGAGTGGTCTAGTTAGAAGAGGCTGAGGTGAGTGAATTGCCTGAGCCCGCGGGTTCGAGACCCGCCTGGGAAACTTGGTGAGACCTCATCTCCACAATAAATCAAAAATTAGCCGGGCATGGTAGCGTGTGCCTGTAGTTCCAGCTACTTGGAAGGCTGAGGCGGAAGAATCACCGGAGCCCAGCAGGTCGAGGCTGCGGTCGCCAGGAGCAGCCACTGCACTCCAGTCTGGGCAACAGAGTGAGACTCCAAAGCTTAACAAATTTTGTTAAGCAAAACTGAATCCAGAGCAAGGCCCCACCTCTCTTCAGTTTTATGTGACTAAGAAAGGTGAGGAAACTGCAGAAGAAAAGTTAGAAGGAATGAGGAAAACCTAGGAACTGTCAGAGACTGGAGGAAACTAAGACACAACGACTAAATGCAATGTGGGAACTTAGATCAGATTCTGGAACAGAAAAAAAGCCATTGGGGGGAAGAACTGGTAAAATTCAAATAAAGTCTATAGTCTAGTTAATGATACTATACCAATGCTAATTTCCTGGCTTTGGTAATTGTACTATGATTATATCTGTTATCAACATTAGGGGATGTTTAGGGAAGAGTATATAAGAACTCTGTACTATCTTTGCAACTTTTCTGTAAGTGTAACATTATTTCAAATTAAATCATTAAAAATAAATAAAATACATCAAAAAAAAGAAAAGAAAAGTTAGAAGGTAGCAGAAATTGTTTCAAGAGGTATAAGGAAAGAAGTCATCTCCATAACATACAAATACAAGGTGAAGCAGCAAATACTAATATGTTAGCTGCAGCAAGTTATCCCAAAAATCTAACTAAAAACATGGATGATGGTGGCTACACTAAATAACAAAATTTCCATGTAGATGAAACTGCCTTCTAGAGAAGAACTCAAGACCTGGCTTTGAAGCTGCCAAGGACAGGCTTACCCTCTTATTAGGGGTTAATGCAACTGGTAACTTAAAATGAAACCAATGCTCATTTTCCATTCTGATAATCCTAGGGCTCTTAAGAATTACTCTAAATCAATCCTATCTATGCTCTAGAAATAAAACAAGGCCTAGATGATAGCATATCTGTTTAACAACATGACTCACTGGATATTTTTAAGCCATCTTTTGAGACGTACTGCTGAGAAAACAAGAAACCTTTCAAAACATTATTGCTTACTGACAATGAACCTGGTCACCCCAGAACTCTGATGAAGATGTACAAGGAGATTTATGCTGTATTCATGTCTGCTACTAGAATGTTTTTTCTTCAGCTCATGGATCAAGGAGGTATTCTCACCTTCAAGCCTTATTATTAAAAAAATTTTAAAAATGTTATAAAGCTATAGCTACCATAGAGAGGAATTTGTCTGATAGAACTGGGAAAAATAAATTGAAAACATTCTGGAAAGGATTCATCATTCTAGATGCCACTAAGGACATTTATAATTCATGGGAGAAGGTTAAAATACCAGCATTAACAAGAACTTGAAACAAGCTGATTCCAATCTGAATAAATAACTTTCAAGACTTCAGTGGAAAAATTAACTACAAATATGATGGAACTAGCAAGCAAACAAGAGTTAGATGTGGAGCCTGAAGGAACGACTGAATTGCTGCCGTTTAATAACAAAACTTGAAAAGATGAGAAGTTGCTTCTTATGAATTATCAAAGACCATGGTTTCTTGGAATGGAAGCTACTTCTGGTAGAAGATGCTGTGAACATTGTTAAAACAACAACAAAAGTTTTAGATTATTACATTAAAATAGTTGATAAATCAGCCACAGTGTTTCAGAGGATTGACTACAATTTTGAAAGAAGTACTACCATGAGTAAAATACTGCCAAATAGCATTATACATTATAGAGAAATATTTTATGAAAGGAAGAGTCAATAGATGTAGCAAAATTCATTGTTGACCTATTTCAGAAATGCAACAGTCACTCCAACCTTCAGCAATCATCAGCCTCATCAGTCAACAGCCAACAACATCAAGGCAAAACCTCCCCTCACCACCAGCTCAAAGATTATAACTCACTGAAGACTCTGATGATTGTTAGCAACAAAGTATTTTAAATTCAGGTATTTGCATTGTTTCTCAGACATAATGTTATTGTAAAGTTAACAGACTACAGTATAGTATAAACATAATTATTATATGTACCAAGAAACCAAACAAAAATTTTCTTTTTTGAGTTAGAGTCATATTCTGTCATCCAGGCTGGAGTGCAGTGGCACACCCATGGCCACCCCAGCATTGACCTGCTGGGCTCCAGTGATCCTTCCACCACAGCCTTCCAAGTAGCCGGATCTACAGTCGTGCATTACCAGCTAATTTTTTTTATTTATTGTAGAAACGAGGTCTCACCAAGTTGCCCATGGACTCAGGCAATCCACTTGCTTCAGCCTCCCAAAGTGCTGGGATTACAGGTTGAGTCACCATGCCAGCAGAAACCAAAATTTGTGTGTGACTTACTTTATTGTGATATCTGCTCTTATTTTTTGTGGTAGTCTGGAACTAAATTGCAATATGTCTGCTACATGCCTGTATTGGTATACTTGACTCCTGCCCTCAGAGATTTTGATCTACTTCTGGATAAAGAAGAAGGGCATGTATTGTCCCCCTCACCCCCCAATTTTAGTTCACTTTTCATTTTCAGCAGCTTGTAAATATTTAATGACTGTTTAATGATAGAACATTGTGCACATGAAATTAAATATGTGTTGTGCTGATTGCTCAATGACATAAACTGAACACCTTAGGTTTGCTGGCTATACCCTTTTTTATTTACTCCAGCTGCTGTAAGTGTTGGTTGCTAATGGTTCATAATTACCCTCTTTTTTTGGAGAATTTTCCTTTGCCTACTAGAAGTTTCTTCCCCTAATAGACTATTAACCACCTTTCCCAGTGTCAATAATGAATAAACCAAGGTACATAATGCCAGCCCCTTTGCCTCAAGGTGAGATCTGGTGAAAGTCATGCCTCTTCATTCCCCAAAGGGTTAGTCCCAACTTGAGATATTATGTATATGTGAGAAAATCAACAAATAACAGTAAACAGCAATGTCAACATTTTCTTAAACCTTAGTCACATTTCCTAGCATCTTGACTACCTTTCAATTTAAGAGACCTTAACAGTCTATCTCATCTAAAGAAATCTATGCATAAACAAAGTGCATAATATCGAAAAACCGCCATGCACCTTCTCAGATCACAGTGGAATAAAAATAAATATCTACCCCCAAAAAATTACCCCAAAACCCACAAACACATGGACACTAAAAATCATGATAATGAATGACTACTGGGTCAACAAGAAATCAAAACAGAAATGAAAAAATTCCTGGAAACAAATGAAAACAAAGAAACATCATACCAAAAGTTCTGGGATCCCATGAAGTCAGTTTTAAGAGAGGAATTTATATCTCTATGAACATACATGAAAAAAATGGAATGATCACAATGTAATAGCCTAACAAATCACCTAAGGAAGATGGAAAGACAAGACTACAAAAACCCACACTTCAGCAGAAAAATCCAGATCACCAAAGTAAAAGCCCATATATGGGGCATAGAAGACAAAAATATCATAGAAAAAAAAAATCAACAAACAAAAACCTGTTTCTTTCAAAGAATAAACAAGATTGATGAACTCTTAGTAAGAATGATCAAGAAAAAGAGAGGAAAAGTCCAAATAAACACAATCAGAAAGATCAAATTACAACAGACTCCAAAAAAATACAAAAGATTGTCAGTGATTACTATGCACATCTGTTTGGGAAAAAAACACAATAACCTAAATGAAACGGAGTAATTTGTCTTCACACAACCTCCCAAGGTTGAAACAAGAAGACACAGAGACACTAAATAGACCAAAAACAAGCCAGAAAATTGATTCTGTCATAAGGAAAACTACCTACAAAAAAAGTCCTGGACCAGATGGCTTACCAGCAGAATTCTACAAAATGTACAAGGAAGAGCTGATACCAATTGTATTAAAAGTATTCCAGGTAATTGAGAGAAGTGGAACTCTCCCCAAATCATTTTACGAAACTAACATCACTCTGATATTCAAACTGGGAAAAGATTCAATAAAAAAAGAGAACTACAAGGCAATATCCCTTTTGAACATAGATGTAAAAATCCTCAACAAGATTCTAGCAAATTGGATCCAAAAACACATCCCCAAAATCATCCACCATGACCAAGTAGGCTTCATCCCTAGGATGCAGGGCTGGTTCAACATTCGCAAGACTATAAATGCAATTAAATACATCAACAGATGTAAAAACAAGAACCACATAATTTTATCACTAGATGCAAAAAAAGCTTTTGATAAAATCCACATCCCTTCTTGATAAAAACTCTCAAACACCTAGGCATAGAAGGAACATACCTCAAAATAGTAAGTGCCATCAATAATAAATGCGCAGACAGCATATTGCCAAATAGACAGAAACTGGAAACATTTCCCCTGAAAACTGGAACAAGACAGGGCCACCCGCTGTCACCCCTCTTCTTCAACATTGTGTTGGAAGTCCTAGCTAGAGCAATTAGACAACAGAAGGAAATCAGGGCTTTCTGGTGATATGATCCTATACCTCAAAAACCCAAGAGGATATGTCAAAAACTTGCTTGCATTGATAAAGGACTTTGGCAAAGTCTAGAGTTACAGAATAAATGTGCGAAAGACAGTTGCATTCTTATACACCAACAACAAACAGGCAGAGAACAAATAAAAAATAACTACCCTAAAAATGAAATACCTTGGCATCTTCCTAACCAGAGAAGTGAAAGACCTTTACAATAAAAACTACAAAACACTGCCCAAAGAAATCCAAGAAAACACAAATGGAAAAATATTCCATGCTCATGGATAGGAAGAATCAACATTGTTAAGATGTCCATTCTATCAAAGGCAATCTACAGATTCAGTGCAATACCCAATTAAATTACCAACCTCGTTCTTGTCAGATCTGAAAGTGAAAATATAGAAATTCATATGGTAATATAAGTGACCATGAATAGCCAAAACAATCCTCAACAAAAGAAACAATGCAGTAAGTATCACACTTCCAGACTTTAAACTTTGCTATAAGTCTAAAATAATCAAAACAACCTGGTATTGGTACAAGAATAGACATATGGGCCAATGGAACAGGATATAGATTCTAAAAGCCATACCTCAATTTCTCAACCAACTTAGCTTTGACAAAGCCTCCACCAATAACCACTGGGGAGAGGAGAACCTATTCAGTAAATGGTGCTGGGAAAACTGCCTGACCACATGCAGAGGATTAAAATAGGACCCCTCCCTATCACCATACACAAAAAATCAACTCTAAGACCTAAATGTAAAACCTCAAACTACATGACTCTCAGACAATGCAGGAGACAACCTTATGAAATTGGAACTGGCAAACAATTTCGGATCAAAATTCCAAGTGCCTATATCATAAGAGATAAGATAGACAAGTGGGACCTCATCAAACTGAAAAGCTTCTGCAAAGCAAAAGAAACCATTAAGAGAGCAGGAGAAAGTCCACAGAATGGGAAAAGGTATTGCCAACTGTATATCTGACAAAGGCCTAACATCCAGATCCTGCAAGGAACTCAAATAAGCCAAAAGGAAAAAAACCAAACAGCCCCGTTTAAAAATGGGCAAATAAAGGACAAAATTATGAACTTCACAGCAACTTGGATAGACTTAAAGTCCATAATACTGAATGATCTATCACAGAAGCAAAGAACTGAGTACCACATGTTCCCACTCATAAGCTGACCTTGAACAATTTTCATAATACTATAAGAAAGAGATTGGCAGTAGTGGGAAAGTGCCGGGGGGAGGGTACACCTCATCAACAAGGATATCTGCATAATGAACATTTGCAAAGCTAACCCTGAATTGCACCCCACACTTTTAAAATAAAAAAAAATTTTTAATGTGGGCAAAAGACATGAATAGACACTTCTCAAAAGAAGATATACGGGCAGCCAACAGACACATGAAAAAGTGCTCATTCTCACTCATCATCAGAGAAATGCAAATCAAAACCACATTGAGATACCACTTAACCCCAATAGGAATGGCCATCCTTAAAAGAAAAACAACATGTGTTGGCAAGGATGCGGAGAAAAGGGAACACTTCTACACTGTTGGTGGGAATGCAAACTAGTGCAACCTCTTTGGAAAACAGTGTGGCTATTTCTAGAAGAATTAGACATTGACCTTCCATATGACCCAGCAATCCCCCTACTAGTAACATACCCAGAGGAACTCAAATAATTTTATAAAAAAAGATACCTGCACACATATGTTTATTGCAGCACTATTCACAATAGCAAAAACATGGAACCAACTCTGCTGCCCATCGAAACTGGACTGGATAAAAAAAATGTGATACATATACACAATAGACTATTACATTGCCATACAGAAGGTCAAACTATGGCTTTGTGGCAACCTGTATGAATTTAGAGTCTATCATACTCCGTAATCTATCACAGAAACAAAGAACAGAGTACTGCTTATTCTCACTCATAAGCGAACCCTGAACATTTACCATAATACTATAAGGGATTGACAGTAGTGGGATACTGCTGGGGTAGGTTGGCAGGGAAGGGAAACAACATCAATAAGGGTACCTGATCTCAAACCAGGCAACGTGGAAACCAAAAAGAGGCCCAAACTTTACCTGTATGATGGCCACTTGTGTACCTAATCCTGAATTGTACCCCACATCTTTAAAATTAAAAAAAGTAAATAAATTAATAAATCTACTAGCTACTTTTGCAAATAAGACAAGGGTCCCAAAGTAAGACATAACATGGAAACATTATTTGCAAACTAGACACCATAATCGTAGGGTATGATCATTAAACGACTTTTTATTAGATACACTAAATAACCTAAATAATTTTTACTCTAAATTAGCAAATAAAACAGTTTCTTTACAGAAACTATGCCAACCAATGAAAAATTTCTCTAGCATATTAAAGCAGTTCAGGCACCCTTATTGATCTGTTCTGGTACTTATCTTCTTTCCTAGGGCCACATTTTTAAATTTATACTTAAAAATATTCTTAGACATTTTCTCATTTTCTTTTCTTATTTGTCTGGTAGCTCCAGATTTTAGATTAACATTAACTATATATTTTAATAATTTTTTATTTAGAACAAAAATACAATTTTTGGAGAAAATTTGAGAAATTCAAAAGAAGAAGCAACAGAAGAAAGATAACCATCCATTGTACTTTTAGTCATTTCCTTCCAATATTTTCCATCTGTATATGTGTAGTTATAAAACATTTCATTATAAGAGTTTACAAGATTGTAATTACTTTATATCCTCCATACCTTACTTTTCTACTTAACATTACCATTGTCTATGTGCAATATATAAGAGGTATCTGAATTCCAAGCTTCTCTAATTTATCTCTTCCTGAAATCCATTCTGCTTTGCATTTCCCTAATGGTCCTTATTATATTGTACCTTGTACTATAATTACATGTTTACATGATTCATCTTTTTACTTGCATTAGTAACGAAGGCAGGAACTAAATTGAATAATTTTAACATTCTCTAAAATGTTTAAGTGCCTTATAAATATCATTTTTATAAATAACCAGCAGTCCAATCAAATAATGCTGAAGTGATAGTATTAATTTTCCAGTTATAACTAGAAAAAGATGATGTAAAAATTCCCAAAATAACAATTACCAAAAAATTACTTAATATCTGAAATCAATACTCTTTGAAAATCTTTTTTATTCTATGAATTTACCTATTTTAATCTAGATGCATTTGGAAACACATTTAATCTCATATCCTCTGGAAAAATATTTTCTATAGCCTTGTTAAATCATTCCTTTTAACAAATTTAGCATAAAATGCTTTGATGCATTTTGAATATTTTCTTTATAAAATAATAAATTATCATGAATTCTATGACATATTCAATTCACATAGCAAAAAAAGGGGGGGATTTAAGTGGTTTTGAATTATCAATTACATAGTTTGAACTAAATGGTAATAGACCAGCATTTTAGATGACTCTTTATCTTAAAAAGTTTATACTCTGCTGCAAATTGAGTTGTACAAAGGTAATTCCCCATTGAAGGGTGCCTGGAGGAGAAAGCGAGAAAAGAGACAGACAGTTTTCCAATAACAGAAGTGACAGTATATTTCTTCTGCTTCCCCTATATGTGACAGTAGATATTTATTGTGACAACTACCTAGAAAAATCATTTGACCTCCTTTGTTTTTAGTGACAGATACATTTCTCAAGAGCATTTCTTCTAGAAGATTATGGCTTTTTTATTGAAGAAAAAATAATCCATCAGGCAAGTTTACATTACTAGGATTGGCATCTTCAGATCTACCAAAATCACTTACACTGTAACCTATTTTCCCATCAAGTATGTTGACAGGGTTCCACCAAAAAAACACAAGCAATAATGCTTACATCTATAAGACTAATATTGTGTTTCTTAAGTAGTACAATTAAACCAAAATGATATGTACAACATTATTAAATTTGGCATAGATTTTCGGTCTAAAAACTGTTTATTTGCCTTGCATCATCTGTAATATTTAAATCTCTTGTAGGTAGGTTAAAAAAGAAACCAACAACTGTAGCCGTGACCATTAACAATAGTCAACATTTATTAATGCTTATAATGAACAGTGTACTTGTTTAATCTTCACAACTATACAATGAAATGGCCACTGATGTCATCATTTCCACTTTGCAGCTGAAGAATCTTAGGCACTGAGAGTTTAAGTAACTTGTTCAAACTCAGGAGGGCAGGACTGGAACTTATGCACCCTGGTGCCACAGATTGTGTTCTTGACTACTATGGTTTACTGACTCTCACAAGACATAGCAAGCAACTAAGGAAATAAACGGTTGGCTTGGACCATGCATGCTCTAGACCTCATGATCCCTGAGGTCTGTTCAGTAAAAATGCTACCACCCTTTCATGAAGACCATGTAGTTCTCAGCTACTGGACTTCTTTTACAGACCACTTGATCACTACTGTAAAAAATGTATCCACATCCAAAGGAATTTTAGATTTCTTATTTTCTTCTCAAATCTATAGCAAACTCAATGCCCTTTGCCTTTCATACCTACTTTGTCATCTCTCTCCAATACTCCCATGTCCATGATGTTCTTTTGTGTTTTTTCTCCTGATCCATTCCTTTGATTGCTCCTCTGCCTCTCACATTGTCTATTTTACCCCTGGAAAAGCTGTTCCATTTTTAACAGACTTCTCAACATTATGAAATCTTTGAAAGAGGACTCAGTCCAATTTTTGACCTGTCTGAAACCTGGCCCTCCCACAAGCACTTGTATTCTGCAAATTTCTCTCAGTTGGAGGAACCTCTTGCTTCAGCATGTGATAGGATAATCAGTGCAGCTTCCTAATTATCACTACTCCATAGTCTATAATATTCCTCTAATTTGCGAGGCTCGTGTCACCCTCTAACCATCCTTGTGTCTAATCATTTCCGACTTCTAAATATTGCTCTTCATTTGCTGGAGACATTCACATTTAACTAATTTTTCTCTTCTCCAAAACCCTGTCATCATCTTGGCTGATTTCAATGTCCAAATATATGGTTCAAAAAAGAATTTGGCTACTTCATTCATTGACTTCTTAACCTGTAATAAAATTCTGCCACCATAATAGGCAGAATTTGGCCCTATGATTTATGCCCACAGAGTCAAGTCTGTGAATTTATAAGATAACATGGAAAAAGGTACTTAGTCATCAAATTCAGATTTGTAAGTAAAATTACTAATCTGCTGACTTTAAAATAGAAAGATTATCCTAAATTCCTTGTGTAGGCCCAATATAATCACATGAGCTCCGAAGAGCAAAGATTTTTTCCCAGTTGAAGTCCCAGAAGTAATGTGGCACAAGGGGAAGTCAGAAAGAGGCAAGAGGTGAGAAAGACTCCATTGCTGGTATAAAGATGGAGGGGGCCAAGAAAAGAGAAGTCAAGAGGCGTTAAGTTGCTGAGAGAGGCTCCAGGCTAACACCTAGCAAGAAAAGAGGAACTTCAGCCTACAGTAACAAGGAAGTGGGTTATGCCAACAACTTGAATTAGCTTGGAAACAGATGCCCTCTCCTCAACCTCCTCATCATAAGGATGTCTAGGAAAGAGCCCAGGCTACAGATACCTTGATTTTTGCCCTTTGAGACCTGTTCCAGAGAAGTCTCCCAGACTTCAGATCTACATAATTGTAAGATAATATATGTGTGTTATTTTAAGCTTCTGAGTTTCTGGTAATTTGTGACATCAGATATAAAAAACAAATACATCATGATTCTTAAACACCTTGCTCAGTGCCTTCAGACTAGTATTTCTGTCAGCTAGAAATATACTTCCTTCACCCCTCAAGTCTCAGCATATGTTTCAGTCCTCAGAACCTCTCTCTCCTCTCTGAATTATAGGTATTCATCCCAAAGCCCACACCATAACTAACATTCAACACATAAATATTTATTTAATGTTTTTCTCTCCTGCTACACTGCTATAGCAAGGATTCTAACTGTAGATACACTACCACCTAACACAGTGTTTTAACATAGCACCTATTCATCAAAACTGTACTGGAAAATAATTAATAAAAAGTCAAGTGAAATAAAAAAATAAGTTTACTAAACATGAACTTAAATTTGGCAGGATTAATTTTTAATGTAATAATCTTGGCAAAGATCTACTTTTCCATAGCACTAAAATTCAACCAAAAATTTTATTAATGTTTAAGTTTATAAAGCAGCTTTGAAAACAGACATATGCCAATCACTCAAGTATACACATCCATGAAATTATATTATTATTAATGTAATTATTAATGTCAAACACAAGGTAGTATAATAAAGGCACAAACATATGATGCTGATAAATTCTATTAACTAATTTTTTGATGCCCTTGGCAAAAAAAAATTATTCCATTTGTATATTGTATAAGTGTGAAAACATTCTCAAATAAAAATTTAATTTATGATTGAAAGTTTAAAGAAGCTGGGCTCGGTGGCTCAGCCTATAATCCTGAGGCTGAGGAGGCTGAGGTGAGTGAATTGCCTGAGCCTGAGGGTTCGAGACCCACCTGGGCAACTTGGCGAGACCACATCTCTACAATAAGCCAAAAAATTAGCCGGGCGTGGTAGTGCACGCCTGTAATTCCAGCTACTTGGAAGGCTGAGGCGGAAGGATCGCCGGAGCCCGGCAGGTTGAGGCTGCGGTGGCCTGGAGCGGCCACTACACTCCAGTCTGGGCAACAGAGTGAGACTCCAACTCAAAAAAAAAAAAAAAAAAGAAAGTTTAAAGAAGACACACTAACCACAAAATTATATCATTACATTAAGTACCATTTTGAATTGCTTGCAATCTAGATGGAAATTTATAATGAAATGAGAAATTATCATGTTACTTCATTAGTAAATAATGAAGTAAGAAAACATTGTATCCATTTTATATTTCTATAATAAAATTTATATTATATTCATGACATCACTACTTTCAAATTAATCCTTTGACTCTTAAAAGTTAATCTCAAACATAAATGTTGTCAAACAGCTATCTCCTAAGTCCCATGTAAACTAAGATTTTTTTTAAAGTATCCTCAAACTGTAAAACTAATTTCTATATTTAAACAGGTAGTGGCACACAGGTAACTTATATTCTTAGATTAGTATTACTTTCAATAAGCCATAAAATAATAAATCCTTTATTTCTGGTATTGGAAACATTTATCTTTGACATTTGGACATATAAGTAATAATAATAACATAATTACTCTCTATTTTGGTCATACAGTTATAACTAATAATTACCCATTTGTTCATCAACAATATTTCAATGGGAACAATATAACTGGCAGTGTTATGTTTTTTAGATCTGACTTATGCATTATTAAAATATTATAAAATACATATTTCAAAGAAAGCAAAGGATAATAAAATATAGTTTAGTTCTCAGTAGGTCTTAAACATTCAAATCCTTGATATCTTTTAGGTTCTCAAGAGATTCCTGTGTGTAGCCAGAATATTCAGAATACTTTGTATACTACTTCAGAACTGAATGGGCATGTGTTCTAATTCAGGTTTCACCACTTACTGAGTGGGTTGTCGGCCAAACTAATAAACCCGACAGAACCTCAGTTTTCTCATCAGTAAAATGAAGATAATACCTGCTTTGTTGAAACATTACAATAACTAGATTTTAAAAATATATATAAAATTGACAAGTGTAGACTAACACAATTTATTATTTTCTTTCTTCTTTCCTCTAGATTTCAAACAGTAAAACACTATTATACTATCAAAATACTGCATATGAAAAAGCACAGGAAATTTATTGATCTTCCTGGTAAAAATCGGAAATCAACCCGAGATGATTATCCTAATTCCCTCTTTCATTATAGAGACAAAAGCTTGACAAATAGTTAGAGAATCTCATTTTCTGAAATAAATATTCCATTCTTTACGTTATTAGAATATGATTTCGTGCCTCAGCCTTTCTAAGCAGTAATAATAAAATAACTGCCAAAGAAAGAAAATATGATTTAGGAGACATGCTTGGATCATAACGTAGTTGATCCTCAGTCAGATATGGTGATACCTTTCTAATGCATGACTTGTAACTTGTAGAGGGCCAGAGGTAGCAGGCAAAAGAGAGTAGTAAAAATATTCTAGCAGGGCTGGGTGGCTCAGCCTGTAATCCCGCACTTTAGGAGGCTGAGGTGAGTGGATTGCCTGAGGCCACGGGTTCAAGACCCGCCCGGGCAACTTGATGAGACCTCATCTCTACAATAAATCAAAAAATCAGCCGGGCGTGGTAGTGCATGCCTGTAATTCCAGCTACTTGGAAGGCTGAGGCAGAAGGATCGCCGGAGCCCAGTAGGCGAGGCTGCGGTGGCCAGGAGCGGCCACTGCACTCCAGTCTAGGCGACGGAGTGAGACTCCAACTCAAAAAAAAAAAAAAAAAAAATCAGTGAGACCACTAGCTTACGTTAATACCCTCTTTGTTAAAGTTAGGTTTTAATTGCCTATAATCTATTTTCTTTCCCAAATTACATATGCTGGTTATGAGGAAATGCAAATCAAACTGAGTTCAAATATTGTACACATTATAATATTTTTCCAACTGAATATATAACCTCATTAAATGTAAGTTAAAGACTTCGAAAGGTGATTTAACGTGCCTTGATCTGTTAGAGTAAAAAAAATCTACTTGTCATTATTTTTATTTGACCACAGTACATTACAATTAGAAAATCTTAGAGTTCAACTAGTATAACGAGTAAACAGAGATGCATAAAATTTAAATAACTTATTCAGGATAACAGTCAGGAAGCAGCAGAGCCTATGCTGGAACATTAATGCTCTCACACCAAGTTGAGCTGCCTTTTTTCCCCCCATAAATAGGTAGTTTAGGAGAAACAAGTCAGCATGTCAACTGTCATCTAGAAAAGACCTAAAATAAATCTCTTTTTTCTTTAAAAAGAATTAGAGCAAAGACTTCCTTTTTAAAATTAGCTGCACATGGTGCTACATATCTGTAGCCACAGCTACTTGGGAGGCTGAGTTGGAAGAATCTCCTAAGCCCAGGAAGTCTAGGCTACAATGAGCTATGATTCTGCCACTACACTCCAGCCTGAGCATCAATCTGAGACTCTGACGTGAAAAAGGAGAAAAAGGCTATCTTTTTCAGTTTATTCAACAAAGCAGCATATTTTCTGATACTTTTGCCATTGTGCTGTTAACACTTTTTAAATTTCATATGACTATACTTAGGGTTTTTCAAAGAATAAAAAACATGTGGATAGAATCCCTGCATTTTCATAGTTTTCAATAAGACCAATCACAAATTATCACAGGTAGAATACTGATATTTGAAGTTATTTCACAATCATTTTCTATAATCTGTACCAACAACTAACAATCAGCACTGGGAAGCTCCTCTTTATAGCTAACATAAATCACTTCATACTATCGTTAAATCCACTTGACTGTATATGGTGCTTCAATCTTCTCTTTCTCAGGGGAATAATCTCTATTAATTTAATGCTTTCTCTTAAGAAACATTTTCACTGCTTCTTCTATTCTATTCTTTCTAGTATTTTTCTAGTAACATATGTACAAATACATCCAAAATCTCTCCCAGAGAGTTTCAGAAATGCAACTGCACATTCTTGAAGCACAGAAGGAAAACAGTCATGTGCAAAACTCTCCAAACTGAGGTTCTTATGATAAAAAAGAAAGAAATAATTATTTATTTTGGTGACTGCCAACTATACTAAATGCTAAAGCAGACTTTAAAATCACATAATAATTTTAAAGGAAAAAAACCCTCATCACAGGAGCTCTTGTAGGTGAGTTACAGTGTTTCAAGATGGAGAGAGGCAGTGTTAGAGGATAAAAGTGTTTATCACTCTATTTACATAGTATGAATGATTTAAAGAGATACAGTAAATCAGAACTCAGACAACTCAGTGAATGTTGCTTCTTTTATTGAGATCATTATAAGAAACACTTTTACTAACTTATTCCAAGAAAGTAGCAACAATAACATCCTTTACCTTTATTGAGTACTATGAGCCAAGTGTTTTATAAATATTTATATGATTTATTCTTCACCTGAAAATTGCAGGAAAATTATTATACTACTTTGCATATGAAAAAATTGAAGGTGCTCAGAGATTTCAAAATCCATCATATGTCTACATGATGCAGAAGGTGAGACTGGCTGGCAGCCCATCTGTAAAATGCAACTGATTTTGACACCATCTCTACTTGGGTATAAACTGTATGATTGTATTAAAATTTATTTAAATCTAATTTAGAAATAAGTTACAAATAGCAAAAAATAATCTTTACCATAAATTCTATAAAATTTAAATAAAATATTAGTTAATGTTACCCTTATTTTCCTATTTAAAGGACAAACAAAATTGGCATATATAATTTTATGGCCAATAGCTTTTAAGAATTGTATGACTCTAAACTATTAGGTAAGACATAACTTGAAAAAGATCATGTATAAACTTGATAAGTTCCTATGACACACTTTCCTTAATACTCTCAAAAGTTTTAATATTTCTCCCATATGGATGAAATTTGTATCTCTTGAAATGGCTATTTCATTCATTATATATAACTAAAACCACTTGGAGTCAAGCATACTCAGTACTTTTTTCCCTATATTTTATTATAAAAAATGTAAAAATATAAGTAAAAGTCAAAAGAATTACATGATGAATACATCTATACTCATCCGTAATTCTACAATTAAAACTGTTACATTTTCTGCATCACATATAAATGTAAACGTATATATTCATCCATCTGTCCTTCTATCAATCAAACTATCTTTTTTTCTGATGCATTTCAAATTCTAGGTATCAGTATCTGCTACTCATAAACAATTCAGAATGTATATCATCAACTAGACTTCAATATTTGTTTGCAATTTTTAAAAACATTTTGAAGTAAAATATACATACAGTGAAATTATCTTCAGTATACCAACCAAATACTTTTTATTTTTACATTAAAAATCCGGATAGCAAGATTAAACAGTTAAAATCACATATCTGGCTTATAAAAACACATGTACAAAGGTAATTTTTTAAAAGTTTAAATACATTAAGTGATAATGGAAATGTAAATACTAAAGAAAGAAGGCTTGGCCAGGCATGGTGGCTCACACTTCTTATCCAAGCACTTCGGAAGGCAGAGGTGAGAGGATTTCCCTAGCTCAGGGGTTTGAGACCAGTCTGAGCCACATGGTGAGACCTTGTCTCTTAAATAAATAAATAAATAAATAAATAAATAAATAAATAAACTGTGAGTGGTGGCACACATCTGTGGTTCCAGTTACTTGGAAGGCTGAGGCGGAAGGATCCCCTGAGCCCAGCATGTTGAGGTTACGGTGATTGTAAGCCTGCCACTGCACTTCAACCTGGGTGACAAAGTGAGACTCTGATGCAAGAAAAAGAAGGCTTTATGGGTAATAAAACTCATTATACAATGTTGGCTAAAAATATAGCTAGATACATAAATCATAATCATAGTCAAAATGATTTTAAAACTATAATAATACATTTTATAGGCCAGAATAAGTGGTTTGGAAATGGTGTGTTGGTGGGGTTAGTGATGACGATAATGAAAAACCTGGTACAACTTTTCTTGAGTGAGGAACCTGCTCTTTACGTGCATTTCTCATTTAACTCTCTAAATTGTATGAATTAGGTACAATTCATATCCCAGAAAGAGAAAAATTATTTGTTCAGGGATTCCCAGGCACTAGATGCTGGAACTGAAATTCACATTCAAAGAGTCCATCCAGAATTGAAGTTCTTAACGAGATATTAAGGCAAGAATGAAATACCATTGTTAGTTATCTAATTATTTCTTGACTTTTCCAGTGGGTTGCACTAGCAAGGTAGTAGTATCAAGAGAATGATCTCCCAGAAATTCTTTACTTTGGGATCAATTTAGAAAACTGCTGTGACTCAGCCTGTCCCACTGTGGCATGAATTCAGGAGCAGGTCTTCATTATTGATTGAAGCTCTGAAAAAAAGATCTCTCAAGCCTTTGATTGTTGTGAGAATCAAACTCACAATAGAAGGATTGCATATACCACCTTTTGTTACTTTCCTAAAATGACATTGAGAGGCAAGAATATAAGAAGGAAAATATGATATGTGCATATATGATAATACATACACTGAGAGCTCTTTAATATGGCAATTTGGGCTTAAATTATTCAAACTACATACCTATAGAAGGCACTGCATATTCTAGGATTTCTAGTTTGTAATGTGTTTTGAAGACTCAAACTCAGAGGTCTCACGCTAAATTATATTCCTCAAAAAGAAGACATCCATTGTAAATATATTTAAATGTTTATTGACTCTTTAAATGTACAGCTTTACTCTGAGTTACACTATATTTTTAGTTATTCCTAGAGGGGAGTTATAGAGAACTATTTGCATAAACATGCTTGACAGTAAGAATAACCTGCTTTAATCCAAGTATTAATCTATATTTCAGAAAGATAAGCAATACCGCCTTGACAGTAATCTAAACACTAGTCAAGTGAAGGTTTATCTGAATTCTGCTACATAACTGTTTATTATCCAGTGACTATGTAAACAGCTGAAAATTCAGTAAACATTTTTTGTTCTGTTCTGATTATATAAATAAGTAATGTAGTATCAGATACAGGACACACTTATTTCCTGGTATTTCTTTCATTTCTGCGGTATTTTTCTAGCATCTTCTGTTTAAAAATAATTTGCACAAATAACTTAAAAATAGGTTTTGCCTGCAATAAACAATAATAGAAAGAAATTCAAATAGAACAGAAATCATCATTAGACTTTTAGTTACATATAAGGATGATTGGGCTTTCAAAGTATTTATTAATCATAGGAAATAAGATTATTTGCCCAATTGGTAGAGAAGCTGATAGATTGCAAATGACTGTAGTTTTTTGTTTGTTTGTTTGTTTTTATTTTTTATTTCTTTGGTCTGGTTGTGGTGGATTAGAGCAGAAGATGGCTTTTATTTTTTTTGTGAAAGAGCCAGACAGTAAATATATTAGACTTTGTAAGCCATACAATCTCTGTCTCAACACTCCCACTCTACAATAAGTCTGCCTTTGTAATAGAAAAGCAGCCATAGACAATATTTAATCCAACAGATGGGGCTGTGACATAAATAAAACTTTCTTTATAAAAACATGTTGTAGGACAGATTTGGCATGCAGGTCATAGTTCTTCAACCCCTGATCAGGCCAATCCCTGAGTGGATTACGACGCAATGCTTAGATCTTAATTGTCGGTAGAAGTTAATACTTTCTGCAGGAAGTTAATAAAATCCAAAGTCTCAAATAACTCCTGTCATTAAACATTAATAGGTGTACAAAGAGACAGAATCAAATAAATAACTAAACAACAAGGAAAAGGCCAGATAATATAAACAGACTCAAAGGAGATTCAGATATAGAGTTATAACCCACAGACTTAACATAATTACAATTAATGTGTTTATGAAATTACATGACAGGATAAAAAATTTCAGCAGAGAATTAAAAACTATGACACAAAAAATGAACTGAAGCATATAATAATTGAAACTTTAATCTTATTAGATGAATTAAACAGTGCATCTAATACAGTTAAAGAGAAAATTAGTGAAGTAAAATAAAGGTCAGATAAAAATATTCAGAATAAAAACTAGACAGAAAAAAATGAAAATACAGGAAAGAACACAGGCAATATGGAATATGGTGAAACATCAGCACATATGTAATTGACATCCCAGAAGAGGGGAGCCGGGAAGAAGCAACATTCTAAAAGATATGTGATCAGATTGTTTTAAAACTTAAGGTAGTTATCTAATCACAGATTTGAGTTACAAGGAGAACAAACAAAAAAATCTATACAAAGTAACATCAAACAAGTAAAAACCAAAGAAAAGAAAGGTAAAAACAGCCAGAAAAAAGGCATACTCGTTTCCAAAAAACAATAAAAATCTCACTAGAATGGAAGCCAGAAAATAAAAGTACTAACAATAAAAATAATTGCAACCACAGATTTCTATATTTAGGAAAAATGCTTTAAAAATTAAATTAAAGGTTTTTTAAGGAAAAAAATGAATGAGAGACAGACAGAAGACATTCATCACTAGCTCACACATACTAAAACAAGTATTAAGAAACTTTTTCAGGAATTAACACAATGTTCTCAGACAGAAGTATAGAGACGTAGGAATGTATAAAGTCAAAAGAAAATTATAGATATTATTTTCTGGAAAGCATGCAAAAAATAAATAAATGAAAATGACAAATATCTCAGTATATCTTTATAAAGATTGGAGGTATGATAAATGTATCATGGGTGTATATCTGTAGAATTAAAAAACACAAAGAAATATGTAAGAGGTAAATGAAATTAAATTATAAGTTTTAAGGTCCTAATATTACACAGAAAATTATATGTGTTCATCTAAATTTTGCTCTCTAGATCAAAGATTTACAATGTAATCTCTATCATAACTATTAAAATAATAGTTTTTAAAAGTTATATAACTAACAAACTAATAAGAGAGTAACTGGAATAATTAAAATAATTATCTCAAAGGGATACAAAAATAAACATAGAACAAGTGGGAAAAATAGAAAACAAAATTAAAAACATGCATTTCAGTACAAATATTTCAGTAGTTATATCAAGTATAAATATAATACAGCCTCCAATTAAAAGATAGAAAGAAATTTTTCATATCAAGTTTAAGATTAGAAAGTCAACTATATTCTGTGTAATTGAGAGCCAACTATATTCTGTGTACTAGAGACATATGAAATGGAAGAATGCAGAAATATTAAAAATAAAAGAAGTCATTGTTTTGTTAAGCACTGGCTAGGTCATGTGCTCTTTGAGCTATGGTGGCAATGTTTTCTAAGCTTTGACTCCCTCCCCTACCTTGAGGAAGTGAATCTCCTCTTCTTTCTCTAGCTCTCTCTCTCATTCTCTAATATACTTTTGAAATAAATTATATTTTCTAATCTAAAAAAATAATAAAAACCACATACCATGTAACTACTAACCAACAAAAATCAGTACAGCAATACTAATATTACACTAAGTAGACTGAAAACCAGATTGTTTAACAGAGATGACATAAAATATATTATAATTATAAAAGGGCCCATCCAATAATATATTTCTAAACTATAGAAAACAAAAATTGACAGAACAAAAGGAGAAATAGAAAAGTTCATAATCATAACTGAAGGTTTTAACACACCTCCCTCAAAAACTTTCAGGACATGCAGAAGAAAACAAATACTAACAGAATCAAATTTCTTTTATTGAGAGCATTTAGACATACCAAATGGCTTTGAAAATGTCTATTGTTAACAACAATTTTTTAAAGAACTTAAAAAAGATTTTGAATGTCAACATGTCAAACAACTGAATATATTTTGCTCTCTATGGAAAAATAGATGAAGTGGAGAGATGAATGAAACAATTTAAGAGTAATGAAGGATAAAAAAATTAAAACAAATTATTCTGTACTTAGGGAGGCAGCATGTTGGTAAAATATAAAGATAAGAATGTTAAAGTATGCATAATCTTCTAGAATTTTGTTATTGATTTTCACGAATTTAAAGCATTCTGTTTTTAAAAAAATGTTTAAGGCTGTCAGATAATATAAGATTAATGCCTCTATTTGAAACCAAGTATTTAATCCTATCTTTTGATTCTTCATTTTCATTTATATTCTGAGTGATTGCACACATATGTATTTATTCAAGCAATATTTTGACATTTCTCAAAATTTTTAAATTTTAAGGATATTCTTAATATTAACCAAAGTAGGGCACATGAAAACACTAAACTGCAAACCATAAAGAAACAATCTACTTCATCAGAACCAATCTAAGAATGCAGTGGGCTGTCTCAAAAAGATGTAAGGTCAGACTAGATCTGTTCTGGATTTTCTAGTCTAAAAGATCTTAGTCATTCTCAGAGTTGCGCAAAGGCACTCCAAATATAAGAGAGAAAATGTTGCCTTCACAGGATAAAAAAGAAAGATGTAAGTAAGAAAATAGAATATTTTTTGTCTAAACGTGAAAAACGAGAATTAAAACTATCCAGAGTTCTCTTTTCATGCAACATATGCTATCAAAAGCCATGAAAACACTAGACTGCTAATGTCATACCATAAAGCACATGACAAAATGTGCTGTAGAAATTGATTTGTAAATCCATGTTTTACCTCATCACACAAGGACTTTATATCTAAAAAGTAGCTGATATGAGGATCCTATTATAAAATTTTATTATGATTAACTATTTGTAACTCATAAACAGAGAATTATTGTATTCTTTATTGAACATGCTAGGTTTGACAATGAGAAACACAAAATTAAAATTCTAATAGCTACACTGTCAAAAATCACCAGGCAAAAGATAAAGCATATTTTTTCTACAGTTATATTAATGCCTACAGGCACAATACAGTATGTATAACATCTAACTCATGTCAAATATACAATTGCCAGAATAATTCAAATTTAAATATCCAAGATTATATTTTGGCATTATTTCATTATAAATGACTCCACAGTTTTATTTATCTATAAAATTAATTAAAACTTCTGAAGACAAGAGTCAATCAAAATCTTAATCTTCCTCCTTTCTACTCCTACCCATCCAGTAATAATATATGAAACTACCAGCATCCTCTCTATAACTTTTTTTCTGGCAAGAACACCACGCTCAATCAAACACTTTTTAGTTTTGTGGGGCAACAGGCTCCCAAAGAAGTTTCAGTTGAATATGATTCTTTCACTCATAGAGATGTGAGTAATATAATATATCACAAGAAACTGAGGGCTAGGCATATGATAAAGGGCTAAATAAATGGATTTGAATGAATAAATAAATAGAAAAATTATGTCTGGGAAACTTACTTCTATGACAGAAAAGAAAGATGTGAGCAGATTTGTAAAAAAAATTCACAATACTTTGTAATAGAATAAATAAAGAAATAAGTAATGTATATTCAGATTGGAAAATATGGTAATTAAAAATGGATGTTTAATATTTGAATGTTCAAAATATGTTGACTATATAATAAAAGATTAAAATATCAAAAATATAAGAATTAGAATATAGTATATAAAATGAGATATAAGTAAAAAAACAAATTTATATATAAACATAAATTATATACTATATAATCAAATTTCAAATAAAAATCAAATCAGAATATAATCAGATGCTAAGCAAATTCAAGTAATAAGGATTTCATTTTTTATAATACAGCTGATGAAAATTGTAAAACATATGTTATTCTATATAACAAACTCTTAATATCAGTCCTTGAAAAATAATTAAATGTTGTTAAATAAAGCATTCCAATGAGTCCACATAATCTGATTACAATTTTACAACACAACACTAACAAAAGGTAAGTTCCAGCAACCTTTTTTGATTTAAATTGACTAATACATTTTTGAAGAAGTGTAAACTTTCAAATAAATATAAAACTATACCAACCTGTACATTTTAAAATAAGAAAACAAATTACTTGTGCAAATGGACCATCAAGGTGTCTCAAGTAATATAAAATAAAAACTAGGTATGATGATGATTGAATTTACTGAGAACTAATGAAAATTGTGTAAATAAAAGAGGCAATTCAATATGTTATCCAGATTTATGAATGGATATCCTCTTCTACCAAAATATTAATATAAATATTGACTCTCAGATAGGTTTATAATAATTTCAATTAATTTAGTTCATTGATTCTTCAATATTTATGTTTGTTTCATTAAAAATACTTTATTAGTTTGCACTTCTAGCCCAAAACTACACTGAAAGAGAAAATAGGCTGGGCACGGTGGCTCAGCCTGTAATCCCAGCACTTCGGGAGGCCAAGGCGAGATGATTGCCTGAGCCCATAGGTTCGAGACCAGCTGGGGCAACTTGGTGAGACCTCGTCTCTACAACAAATCATAAAAACTAGCTGGGTGTGGTGGCGTGCATCTGTAGTTCCAGCTACTTGGAACTGAGGTAGAAGAATCATCTAAGTCCAGCAGATTGTGACTGCAGTGGCCATGAGCATGACACTACACTCCAACCTGGGCAACAAGGGTGAGACTCCAATTCAAAAAACAAAAAAAAGAAAAAAAAAGAAAGTATAAATAACATCATTAGGGTTAGGATATACAAAAGAAAAGTCAATTATTTCCCTGAAGCTTTCTTTTCTTCTTAGGTAACATATGATACCTGTTTGAAGTACAATCTTTCTCATATACAAATATATAAACATATAAAAAGACACTTTTTTTCAAAAACAGGATTATTTTATCTTCATTACTATGTAACTTGCTTTTCTTTATTACCATTAAAAAAAAAACAAGCACACACAAAAAATGCAGTTTTGATAACTAGAAATTCAAAGCAAGATTAATATTTTTAGAAATAGGAACTTCTGTTCACAAAGAAATCTAATTTTATGAAGACAAGCAGGTTGTCTAGTAAGAAATATATGGCAGTTAAAAGACTTGCAATGCATGTAAACAGGCCACTAATTCTCTACCTCAAAAGTAATAGCACATATTTTCAGCAAAAAAGTGCTAATGAATCTGATAACATACAATTTTAATCCTATTTCTAAAATCACCAGAAACATTCTTATAAACGATATCACAAAACTAAGAAGTCTTGGTTCTATTAGTAACATGTAGTTGCATTATTTTACTGTGTGTTTAATCATCTTAAAATATGAAAATTATACCTCTAAATAATTTGAATTTAATTCATTACACATTGATTTATTTAATAAGTAAATATATTTATACTTCTATAAATTTAAAATTTATTCATAAATTTACTTTCTAAAGAAAGAAATTTTGCATATTAACTTTGAAAATAACTGTGAAAATTATGAGATTTTGCTCAATAAATGTAAATAAATCAGCATGCCACAGTTTCATGAATGCTAGCAGAAAACTTGAGATTTCCTGGGTCAGAAACACAGGGAATGCATTACTCAGAATACAGTAGGCAGCATGAGCTCAATGTTTTCATCAGGTTCCCTTGTCCACCCCAGCTCCCATCTTTCCATGTTCTGTGGGGGATATGGGAAGCAATGAAGCCCACCAATTGAGTTTGTGTCATAGCTAAAGAATCTGACTTAGGAATTACAATCTTTTAAGGTGCTGCTAGCAAACCAGCACAAGTTTTGTCTTATAAGGAGACATCTTTAAATTTCGAATATGGAGACACTAGTTCTATCTTCAAAGTTGTTTGCAATATAAACTTCCTTTGAAAGATGGTCTAGAATAAAAGTTGTTACCAGAAAGGGCACGGAGAATTGTTTCTTCCATCACAAACTTCCCACACTTACGTACCTACATCTTCACTACTTTAGTGTGTCTATATAAAAGGAAAGTGATTTGATTTTATTTTCACTCTTATTTTATCAGAAGGCTCTCAACATGTATCTACTAATTGAGTGTGTGTGTGTGTGTGTGTGTGTGTGTGTATGTATGTGTCACATTTAGGTCCATTAGCATAATGGTTTCTGTGAATGTCAATTTTACTGCTGACAATGTTTAAAATAATTATTCAGGCCATTGCCTTGCTAGCTATGGTGTGGACATGAACTCTTTGAGATATGGCCAGGTCATGTTTCCTGGCTTTGTTTTCCTCCCCTACCTTGGGGAGGTAAATCTCCTCTTTCTCTCTCTCTCAAATTTACTTTCTAAATAAACTTTATTTTCTAACCTAAATAATAATAATTATTATTCACAATTAAACATTTTAATATTTGATCTGTGCATGTGTGAATCAATATACCTTTTCATTATGCTTATTAAGGCTTTCAAGCTTTCATTTTTATTTATTTTATATTAAAATGGTGCCAAAACAATCTTAAGAAAATAATTCAGAAATGAATATATATGGTATCTTTTATCCTATGAGGTCCAGAAATCAGGATTCAATTTGATATGAAACAATAAGTACTCAATAACCACCTATGCTATCACCTCAGCTAAAAGTATAAAAATAAATTTGAGACATTTATTTTGACCATAAAATTTTTTTCCTTCTCTCTGCAATATTCATATACTTGCTTTCTATACTAAAAAAAAAACAAACAAACAAACAAAAAAAAACTCAATCAGTTTTCCTCTACCCCTGATCATGCTAGGTGCTCTGGGAAATACAAAGAATACAAAGATATTATCTCTATGTATCGATCTTAAAAATCAAATGATAGTGCAGGGGAGTCAATTATTAAATTCACATGATACACAATAAGAACATTGTAGAGGGGTTAGAAAAGGTGAAATTTGAGGTAAGAATAAACACAGGCAAAGTGGGGGTTGGGGGAGAAGAGCAAGCCAAGCCTCCAGGAATAAAATAGGCAGGAGTTTGTGGTAAAAAATCACCATGGCATCTATAGAGAATAATGAAAAGGGCACATTGACCAAGGCAGAGCGAAGACATTAACTGAGCTATGTGTCTGGATATCCCGATTATGAAGAGCTTTAAAGAATAAGGAATTTGATTTTATTCCCTATGAAACGGAAGTTGCTTGAAATTTTTGAAGAAAATAATATGATGAAATTGACATAAGTGGATTAGTGAAGAGAAAGGAGAGAGTTTATCTCTTTCTCTCCCTCCCTCTCTCTCTCTCTCTCTCTCTCTCTGAATTAGTCTTTCCCACCTATTATTATTCAATTTTTCATTCTAAAGATGAAGAAACAGATTTGAAGACATTAAATAACTTCCCCAAAGGCATTTAATATGCAAATGTCAGAGATTGGATGCTATCCAAAGACTGTGTGACTTCATAGTTTATGCTCTTAAAGATTTCATAATACTGCTTCTTGTGTATGAGATTCTTGCAATATTTCATATATATAAAGCAATAAAAATCTAGACTAAAGCATTGGCTACAGAAATGAAGAGCAAATTAATGTGGTAGAAAAAAATTTTAGAGAATAAAGAGACTTAGTGACACATTGGCTAAGAAGAAAGCTGTGACAAAGTAGGGTACCCGTTTTAAGTCTTGGTGTTTTGGAAATTGATGGTAGAAACAACATATAGGAATTCAGGGAAAGGAAAATTTTATACTAAGAAGCATTATTTTTTAACATACTGAGCTTAAAGTTAGGTGATATATTTAAGAGTAGATATTAGCAGTTGAAGAGATTGGACCAGATATGCTGCTCTCTTTTCTTTCAGCAATTACCTCTCCTTCTTTCATCCCACAAGCGGATTTTGTTGTTGTTGTTTTTAGTGACTTGTTTCTACTCATCACAGGCCTTTTCTCACCAGAAATTTTATCAACGGTCTTTAGAAGTCTGGCATACAACCTATGCTGTCATTATCCAAACATATTACTTTTTAAAATCAAGAACCTAATTTCCGATCTAATCCAACAAGCTCTATTTTTTATTATCCTTACTTCTAAGGGAAATATGAAAATTCACTCCCTTTTTGTTTACAAAAATTATTCCTTTTTTCCCTCTCTTGACCATATATTTTTTACCAAGTCTATACTTTTTAAATTTTTGTGCAGGCAGCATAATGTAGTGATTATGAACATGAATTCTGAAGTTCAGAGTGCCTTGGTTAAAATTCTAGCTTCAAAGTACCTAACCACAGCTGCCATAATGAAGTATCATAAACGGAGTGACTTAACGGATATTTATTTCACACCATTTTGGAGGCTAGGAAGTTCAAGATCAAAAGACTGTCATATTTATTTCTTGGTGAGTGTTTTTTTCCTGACTTGCAGACAGCTGCCTTCTGTGTCCTCATATGGCAGACAGAGAGAACTCTGGTGTTTCTTCCTCTTCTTATAAGGTCACCCACCTTATCAAATCAGAGTCCCATCATTTATGATCTCATTTGACCTTTATTACTTCCTATCTCTAAATATAATCACCTGAGGGTTAATGGTTAACATGTGAATTTTGGGGGAACACGAACATTCTTGTTCACAATAGTTATTGATTTCTTCATTTCCAATTTTAATGCAATCTTCAGACACTCTCTTCTCAGATACCCACTGCCACTCACCACTCCATACTCACTACCTTAACTCTGTATCAGTCTAAACTTATCTTCATCCCTCCCAATAAACTTTACTCCAAATATCTTGCACATTGACAGCAGATTAATTTCTGGACAGAATTGCTATTTTCACAACATGATTCTATATGAAAAATTAGCACAAAATTCACTTAGCCTTTGGCCATCTTAATAGTAAAACCATTCAAGGAGCATTGCCCTTTCTTCTTATCAGTACAAAGCTGTCAAGCCTTATCACCATAAACACAGATGAATGTGTAAGAACAGACAGCTACTTCTGCTCTGGAATCAATAAGACTGTGTCACTCTCTTGGTGGTCCTCTCTGTATCAGTGTAACAGACAAGTTCCTCAGGTTCCCTATATAAAATCTGCCTTTGGTTTGGTTCTTTCAACTGTATTTGGGAAATTGGCTACCATAACAAAATACCACACACTGAGTGACTTATGCAAAATAAATTTAATTTTTCAAAGTTATGGGGGCTAGAAGTCTAAGATTAAGGTGTTGGCAGACTTTGTTTCTCCTAAGATCTCTGCCCTTGCTATGCAGATGGCATCTTTTCACTATATCCTCACTTGGCTTTTCTCCGTGTTTCTCTTTCTTTTTAAAAATACACTAATCATATTGAATTAGGGTCCCACTCTTACAACCTCATTTAACATTGATTATTTCTTTAAAAGTCTTATCTTACAATACAGTCATATTGGGGGTTAGAGTTTAACATATTACTTTTAGGGAGATGTAATTCATTCTATAACATCTGATTTTCTTAGGCTCTATCTCTTATATTATGCTCTACACTCACAGAAATTTCGAATTTTAAGTATGACTTTATTTGTTGACTATAAGAATGTCATACGCTTATTTCTTGAGTGCCAATTCTTCCTTTCTTCCTCCCTTCCTTTATGCCTTTCTTCTTTTTTCTTTCTTTCTTTTTTGTAGTCATAGAGACACAGAAAAATGTGTTGATAAATTAAACAAAAACCTGTGAATCTATGTCTAGTTAAGTCAAAAAACTATGGGAGCCTATGAAACAAATTCACATAATATCTAATATTTAACCTAAAAAATAATCATACAGCTTAAGCAGTTAGTGAATGATAAAAAATTCCCTTAAGAAATGGAGTCACCAGTAAAACACAGTATAAATTATCTTATTTTAAACATGATTTACTATGTTTATTTTCCCCATCTACATTCTAAGCACAGACATTACTATTTTTCTACAAAAATAACACATTATCATAAGCCAGGTATCAATGAATATTACTTATCAATTGATTAGTTTCTTCTTTCATCTAAATTTCTTACCATCTCAGACTCTTTTCACTTCCTAAACTCTTAGGATAAATTACTTAAGTTCATTTGAACTTATCTTAATTAAGTGTAAAACATATATATTTTTAGAATTTTCTTTTTTCTTTCCTATGCCCCACTCTACAATCAATGTTAGTTCTAAAGAAATATTTAATGCAAATTAAAGAATATGAATACTATTTATTAAACTGTCAGAAATGGATCTCATTTTTCACAGACTTTTTAAAATTACTGAATATTCACTCCATTTCATTCGTATACTACCTTATAAACACATAACATACTTTTGGGGGGAAAATCTATGATAGTTTGCATTCCTAGTTTTGTGTTTTAATTTTCAGGGCAGAGTATGATGAACATTTCCAAGGAGTTTGAAAATAGCAGCAGTGGTTTAATTGGCCAATAGCTGTTTGACATCTTAGAAAGTCTTGTAAAAAATATAATTAACACAGTCACGTATATCTATATGAGAAACATAAAAATACTCCTTAAATATTATGTACCCTGTCCCTGTTTCACTCTCAGAAGTTATAAAGGAAATAGTACCATGGTGCTTGTGGCAGTCATCAACCTGACTCACTCTGCACACAGTAAAAGTCTCACAAACATGGATAATCAGGAAAATAACAACACACTGGGCACCAGGTCCACCATCAGAGGGAGAGAGGACCAGCTACAAGCTTAAACTTCACTTGCAAACAACTTCTTATATAATAAATCTTCATGTGTACCCCACAACTCTAAAACAAAATGAAATTTGCAAATAAAATAAAAACAATAGTTATACTACTTTGTTACAGCAATGGTGATGTTAAAGAAAATTCAGATTATAATAAGATAGGTTCTCTCAATTACATCCACATGCTTGCTTATCATACCATAGGCAAGAATTCAGTTTAGGGGGAAGCATAATGAACAGGAAGAACATGAGGGTAACTGAAACACTGATGGAAACACATCATTTCTTCTGGGCTATGATTTAAAACAAAAAGGATGTGGGAGTGTAGAACGGTTGGGGTAGAGAGTACTAAAGAAATATTCAGTCCTGTGTAAAGAAATATTTTATGAGACATAGGTGGAACCCAGGCCATTTTTGCTCTGTCTAGCCAAACAAGTCAACAATTTTATTACCTTAAGGTCATAAAAAGATATAAAATAGGGCTAATGCAAATGACAGAGAGGAGTAGGTCATTAAAAGCAATCTACGCATTGCTTTACTGCTAAGAGGAAGAGATTAAATCAGCACACAAGAAACAAAGGTGAAAGTCAGAGCCTAAAAGCAGACAGAAATAGGAAGCTCAGTGAACCCAGTGAAGGAAAAGTAAGATATGAAAATAAAGATACCAAGAAATAGCTCAGAAGCAACGTTTGAATGCAGACATATGTCCTGTTGTGAGCATTCTGTTATTATTTTTCAAAAGGTTGGGTGAATATTTTAACAGGGCCAAATCTAACTTGACAGACAGGAAGCAAACAGATGTCAACTATACATTTACAGTGTATGTTCTTTCAACCTATTTTAAAGAGCCCTTCCAACTCTGATTCCCATGCTCAACATATGCAAATTCATATACTCAACAATCCCAACGTACATAGCCACAAGTGCACATGCACAAATGTGTGCATTCATGTACATACACAAAAAGTCACACCAGGCACCCTGGTATCTCTTTCATCCTCTAATACTACAAAATTCTCAAACCCACACTTAAATTCCCATATTGTATAAGCATATCGCAACGAAAAAAATCCAATATTTGCTATATGCACAGAGATGTAGATGTTATCTTCTGGACTTTTTCCCCCAAAATCAATGCCAGCAGTTTTTGGCCTGTTATCCACATAGCTATATGTATCCATAGCAACATTTATTGCTCTTTTACAACTACTCAGTACCAAAAACACTGTTTCTGCTTCTGAAGGTTTTCTGAGGAAAAAACAACCATAACTGATAGATATTAAATTTGCCAGTAAGATGAATAGTCTTGGATGTCAACTACGTAAAGAGAAATGTCCAGAAGAAACAGTTCAAGAATATTTATAGTTGCAATTATTTCTCCAGTGGTATTTAAATTTGACACAGCCCTAGCAAGGATATTTCTAAAGTACTTAAGTAAAATATATATTTTTCTCAAGGATACATTGTAAATAAGGAAGCTTTCCAAAACGAGAAAATGGCCTTAAGTTCAAAACAGCCTAGGTTTCAAAAACAATAAGGGCATATTGAGACACCAAATTTCAGTAGGTACTGAATTATAGCACACCTTATCAAAGCACGTTTTTATAACCATGTGTCAAAACCATAGTCCAGAGTTAAACCAAAAATAATATGCTGATTTGTGTTTCTCAAAGGCCTGCATAAGAAATAAATATCATATTTCTTAAAATAGTAGGTTAAAATTAAGTTTCATCTGAGAATATGTGATTACATAATGTTTACAGTCATAAATGGTAAATCTCTCCATATCTACAAAAAAGTATCATCTTGAGAACTAGTAAGTGTGGATTTGGGGAAATGCAGAACTGTTTAGAGAAAAATGTAGATGAGTTAAACTGTTTGCATTTAGATGCAAATAGAAGCTAAGAAAATTATTCCTGTGACACGGAATTCTTTGCAAGAAAAGCATTTTTAAACAGATCTCTATTTCAGCAAACATTTATGAATGTTTCTTAAAAACAAAAGGAAAACAAAATTTTGGGAAAACTTTTAAAACCTTACATAAATATAGGTATTATATTTGGACTTACTGTTAATTAATTGATATTCTACCTAAAATGTAACATATACCATATAATTTGATCAGAGATTTAGAAAAGTGTGTAGGAAGTATAGGTCAAACATCCCTAATCCAAAAATCCAAAATCTAAAATGCTCTAAAATCCTTAACTTATTGAGCACCAATATGATGTCACAAGTAGAAAATTCCATACAGAAGTACTTAACGTAAACTTGTGCCATGCACAAAATTAAGGAATACGTCTATAATCTCTTTGGGAGGTTGAGGCAGAAGGATCACTTGAGTCCAGGAGTTCAAGACCAGTCTGGGAAATATAGTGAGATCTCGTCTCTACAGAAAATAAAAAAATTAGCCAGGAGTAATGGCATGCACCTGTAGTCCCAGTTATTTGGGAGGCTGAGGCAAAAGGAACACATGAGACCAGGAGGTCGAGACTGCAGTGAGCTGTGATTATGCCACTCCAGCCTGGATGCTAGAGTGAGAATTCAATTTTTAAAAAATTATCTCTCTCTCTCTCTATATATATATACATGTTATATATATACCTATACATAGTATAAAATTAACTTCAGACTATGCACATGTTGTGTACATAAAACACAAACGAATTTGTGTTGAGACTTGTGTTCCATTCCCAAAATATCTTATTATGCATAAGCAAATATTTCAAAATCCAAAAAATCTGAAATAATATTGTTAAAAGTGTGTAGTTTTTCTAATGGTAAATCTATGCTCTTTATTTTCCTAGTAGCCCACAGATTTTGTGAATAAAAAATAATAATTAATACATATTGAACATTTGCTGTATGTCTGACACGCTTCCATGCATTTTAAGTAAATTAACATATTTAATGTTCTCTAGAAACCTGAGTGATATGTTAATATTATTATTCCCATCATACTAATGAGAAAATAGAGACACATAATTTAAATAACTTGACCTGGATCATTCAACTAGTAATAGAATGGGATTTAGATGGTATATTCTGACTCCTAAAACAAATGCTCTTAATGGCACAATGTCTCCCCATCATATTTGAATCACCTCTCTCTGAAGTAGTACAGGATCAGAGGCACAGGACAAATGCTGAATCTAGACTGTTGTCTCTTCTTATAAACACAGTTTTATGGGAACCAGAAACACCCATTCAGATATGTAATGTAGCTACTTTCTCAGTACAATTCAGTTGATGAAATACAGAAAATATATGACCACAAAAACCTAGCATATTTACTAACTAACCTTGAAAGAAAAAGTCTGCTGACCCCTAATGAAGACCTTGTAAAACCAAACAATATTTAAATGTTGTCAAGACAAGTGAACGACTCATCCATAATAAATCATTATTCTTTTTAAACTCTCCACTTCCCTCTCCTCTGCACAGAAGCCCATCTAATCAAAGAGAACAAGACAATTGGATCTATTTATTGTCACACAGATTTATCACAAATATAAATTGAGTCATTTTCTTATATCAATAGCTTGTCCTATCTCTCTATATTTCCACTTTACATTAAAAGACAACAGAAAATAATGTATTCAAAACCACAATACTTGAAATAGCAAATACCTGTTTTTATTCATAAATCTAAGCTAAAATATAGCCCATAGTTAATTTTGTCAAGTTTTAATCATCAAGGTTAAAATAATATAGTTAGCTATAACTGCCCTCCATCTAAATGTGTCACTAGAGGCTAAAACACTTTTGCTTATCTGTAAACATGTGAATACTTTAAAGTTTATATTACTCTTAAGGAACTGCATTATGTTATCTAAATTTGTAACATCATCTTTTATGGACCTGGTGATTAAAAAATAGGCACTTTCCCTGCAGTTAAATATGCCTTTGATTTTGATTTTCAAATGGAAACAAAACACAATTTCAGTGAAAACGTGTCTCAGAGGAATACAATTGCAGCCTTTCCAAAGTACCATTTGCTTAAGTGGTTCTCTGCTTTCTCCCTTTTCCCCCACCAGAAGCTCTGATTGCTCAAGTATTCCTCAGAGATCCCGTAGGGTGCCATCTGGTGTATATCTGTTATGTTGCAGCTTGAAATTCTTGATGCCAAATTTAGCCCATCGAATTACACAAAAGTATGTGAGTTGTATTACAACTGAAACATTAATACTGGATTCATGAAAGAAAATTGAAAGTTAGACATGCATAACAAAACCACATTAGTGGTTATTCGATTAATTATTGAATATGATTATAGCACAAACAGCAGTTAGGTACAAAGAGAGTGGCATTTATTGTTAATGCTGTAGGTCACAGTTTGTTTTCTTATAAGCAATCAAATAATACACATGACTAACAGTGTAAGTACACATACCAGGAAAGGAAACTCTGGCTGAGAAGCATACACTTGTTCAACTTGATCCCACTCCATTTTTATTTTGACATCCAATAAATATCAGAAGATAACACTGACAACAAAGAGGTAGGCAAAATGTTTCTGCAACTTTCACAGACATAGAGATAACAGAGGCTGGAAACTGAATAAGATATATTTGCTTTTACTTATTTATTAATAAGCACTGACTAAGTAGCAAATATATTCCAAGCTGAGCAGACACAACAAGGGATAAGATCACAAGATCATTCTCCTCATGCATCTTAGAGTATCACTGGGAAAGAGATTAAATTATGAGGAGGGATAAATGTTGGAATAAAAGAGGAAATGTAAGCTGCTATTGCACCCATAGGGGAACTTCTAAGGGCAACTAGGAAGCATTCAAGAATTTACAGGAGAATGACTTGATCACATACTCATTTTAGTCTGATGGCAGTGAGTAAACTGGCTAAATACTGGCTAGAAGTAGGAAGACAAATTATGCAGTAAACTGGACCATGATGTAGGAGCACTTGGAAGAAGAGATACAGGAAAATATGAAAAGTATGTTGGAGTGAGAATTTTCTAAGTTGAGGGAGGTTTCAAAGATACTTCATACACACAATTTAAAACACAATATCCTAATCCAGTGCTTCTGTTCCAGGATACTTGGAAGAAACTCTTAGAAAAAGTCTTCTGCATGCATATGCTTGGGCTTACATAAGCAGAATCTTTAGGGTAGCGCCCCTGTCAGTACTCACCTCTGTACCTGGTTCCTACCCCCAGGTGATTTGAATACAACCACGATGTTAGATTCACGTTCACAGTTATATTCATTTTCAACACTGTACTTTATTGAAAGTTCACATTATAAAGTAGCATAACACATATAATCCCCAAAGCTGGATTAGTTTGGTATTATTTCTAATTGCCAGAAAGAAATTACTTGATGAAGTTTTTTTTATTAAACTCAAAGTAAGTAGACTAATATTTAATACAATGCCAGTTAATGACAAGATAACTTTTAAAAAAGAAAGAAAATCTGAAATGATTTAATGAGATTCAATACTTAAGTATTCAATACTTAATCAACGGTAGTAAGTCAACAATAAAAATGGCAAAATAGTTTTAAACATGTGATATCTTGCAAAAATGTTAGCAAGAAGTAAATTTTAAAGGTAACTTGAAAATGTTACAAGTAGACATTAATATTAATGCTTATATTCATTAGAAAAGTACAGGCAATATTGATTATATAGGTGAATTCATTTGAAAGACAGTGTATGTTGAATATCCCTTATCCAAAAGGTTTGGGGCCAGAAATGTTTCTAAGGATTTCTTTTAGATTTTGAAATATTTGCAAATACATTATGAGATATATTTGGGATAGTACTCAAATCCAAACATTAAATTCACTTATGTTTCATACACATCTCATACACATACCCTGAAGGCAATTTTATGTGATATATTTAATAATTGTGCCACTGAAATAAGTTAAGTACTTATATGTGTAATTTTCCACTTGTCATGTTATTTTAAGAATCAAAAAGTTTTGAATTTTGGAACATTTTAGATTTCAGATTTTCAAATTGAGAATTCTCAGACTCCACATTTAGCCTGCAATGTAGACCTTTCCAAGAAAATTGTTCTTAGAGCTCTTCAACTTCGAATGGTTTTTAGAAACTTTAGGAAAGTAATGTATTAAAACAATATATGTCACCATCTTTCTAGCCAGATAGCCATTATCTACAACCCTAAGGCAATCTTGAATAGGCTTGACCAAAAACGTACTGTGACCTCTCTATTACTAACTAAATATTTTCAGATGTTATATGCAGATGTACCCTCAAAATAACAAAGAATAACATCATTTGCCCCTAAGAAAAATATACCTTTATTAACAAAAGTGTAGAAATGTCAAGAATGCACTGTATTTCTACTAAATGATAGGCTTCGTTGATCAATGGGAAAAAATATACAAAAATAACAATTAAATTTTGTAATTTTTTTCTATTGGCTTTTGTTTGATTTTTAAACTCATATTGATTCTTGATTATATAATGTATTCCTATAAATTATATTATAATAAAATTTTAAGGAAGGATGTTAGAATGAGGTAGAGGTGAGGATTAATTATATGTGAACATGTACTTGTGTGATAAAACACTTAAGATAAAAGATACATAAGAAGATAAGCAAAATAGATGCATACTTTATGAGTATAGCTTTTTGTCAACTTAGTCGCTAAAAATCTCAAATAAAAGCATATTCTAGTGTTACTATTAAAATTAAGCAATTATTTTAGCTTAAAATCAGATCCTAGGAATTTCCTGCAATAAAAAATAATATGTGAACAAAAGTTGAACTACTATATATCAGAAGTTCATAAAATAGGAATGGATAGTTTTTGTGTATTAACATTGGGCAGTGAGACCTCATCTCTACAATAAATAAAAAAAAAAATCAGCCGGGCGTGGCAGCGCACACCTGTAGTTCCGGCTACTCGGAAGGCTGAGGCGAAAGGATCGCCAGAGCCCAGCAAGTCGAGGCTGCGGTGGCCGGGAGCAGCAACTGCACTCCAGTCTGGGCGACAGAGTGAGACTCCAACTCAAAAAAAAAAATTATATTGTTACTCTAAGATGAATAGTTGGTATTAAAATCAAATTCAGTAATAAAGTGTAAATTGCAGCTAGAAAATTCCTGGCTAAAAGAATATTTTAATAGATATTTTTCTTTAAGGGCATCTATTATGAATATCTTGCTACTTGAGCAGTTGTCTATACTAATCATGTAATGATATTGCTTTAACTTGTTGACAATAAAGACCCACTCCTCTCTGAATGGGCTGCATGAACATATGTAATTATTTCTCATTGTATGTCAGCTTTAAAAACCAACTCTGTTCAGTTTCTTCAAATACTCTTTAATGAAGAAAAACAAATGGTAGTATATAAATAATCTCAATATATTCTAAATACTGACTGTATAATGAATATCACTGAATATTTTTAAATTATAAAATTAAGTACCCTAAGAAAGTCTCTTGACACCATGGTCACTTCTTTTTATTCTTTTTACTTGAAATAGTTTATTAAAATCCTGACCAACGTGAGAGGTAGAAAGTTAAAAAATTGAATGTTATAGACTTGAGATTAATATCTTTCAATATAACAGCTATTTACCTTGTTCAAAGAGGTCCAGAAAGCATGTTAAGTAAAAGACTCAGAAGATTCTAATTTATCTATTCAATGTGGGAAAAAATTACGTTGTTAGTATGGAAGTAACATACTCATACATACTTGTATCATGTTGTGCTGGTAAATATTCAACAACAGGCTTGCCAAAAATAAAAATAAAAAAATCCCTAATCTGCAGTGTTTGCCAGCTTCGTGGCATAAATACTCCCACGTAGCTGATTTTGAGCTACTAAAATGACAAAAATGAATCAACAATTGAAAATAAGCACAGTAGCTACTACACAGTACCTCCATCACAAAATTTCAGATGAGGTAAATAATCTCATAAATGCTGATATTAGTAAAATAAGTAGAAAATATGATTTAAGTACTGATTACTCTTTTAAAAATATAGTTTATTTAATTATAAGTTAATATTTAATTTCTATGCCTACACTTAACTTCCAGCTCACATGATTCCTGAAATTCTAATAGTGATCAGGTATAAGTGTTATCATTCCACTCTAGACACAAAGACTGCCCGGTGTACACTGGTGTAGGAGACAGAGAAGATTTCTTTCAGTTTTTTGTTTATAACATCTGATGAGAACACATGACTGGATACTCCCAGTAGTCTATGGCACTCATTTCTCTTAAACTGCTTTCTTTCTTTCTGATTCAATTCTGGCCTCCCGTGGTAGTTGCTGGCATTGTTATCTATGTGTTAAAGAAGCAAATACTAGCAATCATCATTATAACATAGCCAGATTACTCTTTATTCTAACAATTAACATTTTCGTGATACCATTATAAAAATCTCCTACTAATGAAAATAAATCTATTGAAAGATGATGGAATAGAATAAAAAGCTACTGAACTTAGAGTCACAAATCTCAAGGTGTTGTTCTGAATTCATACTAACTAAAGGAAAGTCATTTACAATTTCTGATTCTCACTTTACATATCTTTCAAGTAATATTAGTATGAATACTTTTTATAGAAATCCTACAAAGTAAACGACTGCTGTAATCATAAAAATGAAACCGTAACATACTTCAGTCCTAAAGAATGGATGATTTCTGGGCATAAAGGTGAAAGAATCCCATGATGTGTCTTCCTGACCAGTTCGCCATTTGAGTGACTGAGTATAGGCTGTGGAAGGGCAACTACATTCATTAGGCAAAAGCATTCAAACCTTCAGATTGAATCTTACTGGATTGGTGACCATTGGAACAAAAATGACAAAAATAAGCTACTTTTATGGTATCATATAAAGTTATCATTAATGCCAAGTACATTTTATAGGTCTCTCAATAGCTTTATAATAGCATATAAACATAACTTAATAGCTAATGCCCATTTCTCCTTACCTGACAAATAGAGAGAAGACTGGAATCAATTTATTCCCTTAAATTCTTTCAGAAAGTCTTAGAATTTTAGAACTCAAGAGTATCTTATAAACCACAAGTCCAAATCCATCATTTACATATGAGAATAGCTGAGTCCAAGAGGATACCTGACCCCGGTCCAATGTCATGTAGTTAATCACTGACAGAGCAGGGTCTAACCAAGTCTGCAGACTTCATTGTCTACCAACACTGAAGGAGTAAACCATTACCTCTTGAAGAACTCTCTTCATCTTTAATAATAAAGTCTTGACTGCTGTGCAGTCCTGTAACATCAGTCTGAATGGCAGGGAATCTATGCCTCCATTTTCTTCCACACTTTGTAGGGGCCAATCTGAAGATGGACTGTTGGGCATCCGATTGACATGGGAACACCTGGCTTCCAGATCAATGTCTTTTGTTAATTTCAGGGAAAGGTTCCTAACAAGAAAAAAAAAAAAATTACAATGTAGTATGTTTAGAGCAGTATTTCCCAAGCTGTTTCTCAAAGTTACTGGCATGCTAGAAAAAACTTCTTAGGAAGCTTATCATTTCTTCATATCAGTCTTTGAAAACATTCAGGCATTGTGCAGAAATTATGAGATGGGTTAATTTTACATCTAGTGGTAAGATTCAATGACAATTACCATTTTAGAATATAATCTTTCCCCAGTAAGCATTTTCATTTATATATGATACTTATTTAATTCTCTTAAAAATGTTGAGTCAACAAAAATCACTGAAAAGCAAATTTTATATCTAGGGTTTCTGATAATATGCTTAAATATTAATTGAAAAGAGAAAAGTAGCCGGGCTCAGTGGCTCAGCCTGTAATCCCGTGCCTGAGCTGAGGTGAGTGGATGGCCTGAGCTGAGGCTGAGGTGAGTGGATGGCCTGAGCCCGCGGGTTTGAGACCCACCTGGGCAGCGAGACTTCATCTCTACAATAAATCAAAAAATCAGCTGGGCGTGGTAGCACATGCCTGTAGTTCTAGCTACTCGGAAGGCCGAGGCGGAAGGATCGCCAGAGCCCAGCAGGTCGAGGCTGCGGTGGCAGCGGCCACTGCACTCCAATCTGGGCGACTGAGTGAGACTCTAACTCAAAAAAAAAAGAAAAGAGAAAATTAACAAATAAAAAATTAAGAGAAAATAAAGTTGGTACTTATTATTTTATATTACTAAACCAATCAATGACCATTTTAGGGATTAAAAAAGGCAGTATACATAGGACTTTGTGCAAAAAAAAATGTGAAATAAAGAAAAAATGTGTAACTCCATTATTAATTAGTATGTGAAGGGAAGCAGAATATGCCACACCAAAATAGGCCATATTAGCATAAGGACCATTTTTAGCTGAAGGCAACTGAGAAAAAGTAGAAAAAGAAAAGCTTTCTGTCTTCCCCTTATTTACCTAAAAGTAGACACCAATTTACAATAATGCTCCCCCTATCCTCTCTAACTATAGATGTTTATTAGATGGGAGATAACACCTCCAAAATCTACAAAACAAACTACTAACTAGACCTTATCTTCCATTACGTTCCTCATATATTTACCTTCCTACAATTTGTCAAACTATAAACTCAATGCTGTTTTCCTTGGTCTTATCACCTCTCTAAAAATTTATTGTTCTTTTGTGAAGATGCTAGATAAGACCAAGTCATAACTACCCCTTTCAGTTACTCATCATTTAGGGTTTCCATGTGTATCCAAGATGCACATATTTATAAAATTCTATTTGTTTTTCCCTCCTTTAACCTGTCTCTTAGTCTAATATACAAGGCCCAAATCTTAGTGGATAAAGGAAAAAATAAAAATAAATTTTCTTCCCCAACATATGCTTATTCAAAAGTGGTTATGTTTTTAGAAAAGCAATAGGTACAAAAACACACATTCATATTTATTTTTATTTAGCTAAAAGTCATCTATTATTTGAAAATAATGCATCTTGGAAATTATTTAATATGACTCATATTGAAGACACATAGAAAGAAAGGATATTAAGGTTGAGAATTTTCCAAAGCTGCAAATCAGGTAGATCTAAAAGTAGAATGAGAAAAGAAGACTATGACACCTGTTTTTTAAGCATCTAAACTTGTTCCATTTGTTTCAGAGGCATCTATACAATAATGATAATTAATAACAGTTCAAAATATTTATAAAAATATAGGTTAGGACTTGTGCTCAATTTAAATACCACATATATGCATAATATATATTATATATATATATATTTTGCAATTTTCTTAATTATATGACAACAGCCTTTAGCAAAAATTGAGGAAAAACAACAGATACTCCAACATTTGCCACAAGAGTCAGGCAAAAACATAAATAAATGTTGGGAGCCAGCCACAGAGGCCCACTGAGCATTAGGGATCAGGAAGGGCCGTTGACCCTGAGACCACTAGGATGTGTTTGGGAGCTATTGACCCCATTTCCTCCCCCTTTCTACTCAGCACTAACCTGATTAAGCTCCTGTGAGCTCAAAACATAAAAACTCTGAGACCGGGAAGAACACAAGTTAACTTTAGAAGCTCATTGCTCCCATTCTTCCGCAAACTGCAGTTTTGGCTTTCACACAACTTATAATTCAAACTCGTGTCACATTTAAGAGCCTTAGTATTGGTCACAGGCTTCTGGGTCATGATCTTAGGATTTATTGAAGGTGTAAATTGTAGAATATAGTTTTAGAAGACAGCCATTTTGTTGAAAGAATGCGACTGGGTTACTTGCAGGTAGCCCACTGTGAACTTTGGACTGGGCCACATTCCAAACATTCTGGTATGGGCCACTTTCGCTTGTAAAGTAAATACTTAAGCTTCTATAGAATTGTTTAACTTGGCATAAATCAATCAGCTTAGGATGAAAAAGGTTTACAGAATATGTCAGTCACAGATTAGGTTATCCTTTGTTATGGGATTTTAAGATTATCATATGAAAAGGGTTTAAAGGCAATCATTGATTAAGTTTTCATGGATTAAGGTTTCTGGTGGGTGGGGGACGCCCCTCCCACATCTGACTTTGTATATAAAAGACCCGTTGTAATTTCCAATAAATCACATATCGCTTCTGCACTAGACTGGAGTCCAGTCTCTTTCTTTCTCTCTCTCTCTCTCTCTCTCTCTTCTTCCCCCCAATCGCTGAGCCATCTCCACCTTGGCTGGAGCTGGTCTCCAGCAAATAAGAAAATGTATTCTTAATTAATTGTATTCAGATTTGAATATTCACAAATAGTATATTTACATTTATAAATTTCTAAATAATTAGTAAAAACCCACATTTTTGGATCACACTCAATTGTTAAGAAGAGGACCTGAAATGAACTAACTTAAGCCCTTTTGCAATAAAAGAGTCTTTCCCCCACTAGCCACAAAATGTCTGTGCATAAATAATAGCTAATATTGATGTAGTACTCAGTGTACCTCAGGCAATCATTCAAGAAATTTATATGTGTTATATCATTTAATCCTCACAATTATTATTTTAGGTTCGTACTATTACAATCTACATTTCACAGTTGAGGGGTTTGAGGCAGAGAGGTTAAGTAACTTGCTGATGGTCACACAGCTAACAAGGGATATTGCTGATATTTGAATGCTGTCAAGGTGCACTTAGTGCTAAACCACTACATAACGCTGCATTTTATGTGAAAAACAAGTGGACAAGTTAATAAAAAATCCCATATATTTACAGTTATACAAATAATTATTGTCTTCATTTTAATATATATATATTAACTGAGATGACATTCATTTTAATTATATACAACTTGCAGTAAACTACACAATCATTCTTAAAGATTCTATTTTATGTTAATGCTTTCTATGGCTACCAATAAAAATAAAACAGTATAAAATTCGAAGTCATAGTAGGTATATAGCAATTATTGTAGTATTTTAGTTATAATAGAATTTTCAAAGATTTATCAGGTTTAACTTGTGAACTAGCCTGGTGTTTGGCACACATTAGGCTGAGTCAGTAAATAACAGTATAATTTAAATCACATCATAACTATAATAATGAGTGAATTAATAAAACAATATTTGTAATAATCTATGCATACAATGCTTATTTATAAAGAGACATTTTTCTGCAGGGTGAATTTCTGTGTATTGCAGGGCTGCTGCCTTGGTTGTAAGTTTCCCAGCATTCTTACAATAAAATAATTAAACAGACGTTTCTATAATTCCATTAAGTTAGCTTGCTGATTTTAAAAGAGATGTGCCCAATCATACATCTAAACATCCATGAAAACTGGCAAAATTTTCAGTAGCCATACTTGCATGAAGTTCCAAGTTTACATTTCAGAGAATTTACTGAGAGACTCTGGAGATTATACTTTGACATTTACATATTTCAGGATCTCTACCATTTTCAAAGACGTAAGATGAGCTATGTAAAGAAAAGCATTTAGAAGATAAAATTAGCCATTTGTTTTATACTTCAGTAATTTAGATCTGTTCTCAATTCCAAAAAGAGAGAATGATGGTATTTTTTCACAATTATTGAAAACATTCACCTTGTGTCTTGCAGAGCGACAGTGGTGGAAATTGAGGAGATTAAAGAGATCCTGCCACTGACTTCAAGAGGCTCACCACAATTATAACCTTCTTAGTGGCTGATACCGAACATAATAACTAATATTCTTTCACATATGAAACACAAATCACTCTATCTAGAAACATTTTACTTCTAAATGAAAAAATAGATCTGCTACAAGTCTGTGGTAATCAAAACTATTAACTAGGTTGAGGTGAGGCATTTTAGTCAAAGTACTGTTAAACAGGGTTGCTACTCAGCTGCACAGGCCAGCACCACCATCCTGTTTTATGTTTATGGCCATTGTCCTGAATGGTTGGCTCCCATGATTTATAAGTGTTCACTATTTTAGAATATTTATATTTTTAATGATAGACTTTTTTTTGAGGCAAAGTCTCGCTCCATTGACCTGGCTGGAGTGCACTGCAATGGTCACAGCTCGCTGCAGTCTCAACCAACTAGGCTCAAGGGATCCTTCTACCTCAGTCTCCTGAGTAGCTGGGACTACTGGCACACACCACCGTGTCTGGCTAATTTTTTAAAATGTGTTTGTTTAGGCCAGGTCTCAGTGTGTTCCAAGGCTGATCTAAAAGATATTTGGGGGACCAAGTGTCTCGGTAAAAATTCCCAGCCGGGCTCGGTGGCTCAGTCTGTAATCCCACGCCTTGGGAGGCTGAGATGAGTGGATTGCCTGAGTTTGCAGGTTCGAGACCCACCTGGGTAACTTGGTGAGACCTCATCTCTACAATAAATCAAAAAATTAGCCAGGCGTGGTAGCGCACGCCTGTAGTTCCAGTTACTTGGAAGGTTGAGGCGGAAGGATCACCAGAGCCCAGTAAGTCGAGGCTGCGGTGGCCGGGAGCGGCCACTGCACTCCAGTCTGGGCGACAGAGTGAGACTCCAACTCAAAAAAAAAAAAAAAAATCCCTAAAAGTATCCTCATGGTTGACATGAAAAATATCTAATACAAAGCCACACTTTCCACTTAGTACAGACAATCCCATAATAAGACCAGCGAGTGTAGAACAAGACTCAGGTGCTCTTGTTCCTGCATTAGCAGAGTTCACTAGATAGTACAACTCATGTACTCTGGGATATATATTTCTCTATCTGCCAACTCTCTGAATTATTATAGTTTCTGGGAACTGAACAAATGTGCTTTATATCACAAAAGATAGTCTCTTAACTTAGGGGGGAAAAAAGTATGATACCGAGGCTGGATACAGTCGTTCATTAATCACCCTAACTACTGCAAACAAAAAACAAATACAACGTAATCTCCACTGAGCACATTTATAAATAGTTCACCCTCTCTGTGTCAACTTCCTAAATCTTTGGTAAAATTGTTCAGTAATATTTATAAGCTGCCTCATAGTTTATGAATGTTAGCCATGTTTTTATACTTTAAACTTTAGTAATATTTAGATAAAGTGTAATTGAGATGTATGGGCCCTTCTCCGTCTATTAGTACCAAATTAATAAAGATTTTGGAAAGATTAATAGCAAAATTCATAAATATTACATAAAATGTATTTTGGGATGAATTTGAGACTTTCAACTGTTACTTAAAACATTTAACTTAAAGTACTATGGTAAGTTGGATTTGCACTTTTGTCACTGGCATCCTTTATGCAAAAGAAATATCTTCCCAAGCTAGCTCAAAATTTCTGCTGTAATTCTATTCTCAGTATGACAGCTAAGTTTAATGGAAAAGCATGTATTGACATAAAGTATAGTGTGGTTAAAGGATTTTCCGTACCAAAGAAAATATGAGCATGTTTATGATTTTTTTCTCATTTAGTTATAATTAGCCATATCATTTTGATAGTGGGAAATTTTCTTCCCACCCACATGTACTTTTCAAATAATTTGAAAATTTCCTATTATAATGGCAAAAATTACTAACAAAATACAAGATTGTGTCAGTTGCACAGCATTGATCCTCTTACCTATCATATTAACCCTTCCTTATTTAGTGCACTGACCTTTCACTATAAGGAATGTCTATGGCAAAAAGGCATCTCAACGACTTATATATTATAATGTGACTGTGATTTCCAAACCAAATTTCCAAGGTACAGAAAAGTAAAAGTAGCCTCTATTTGCCCAGTGTAATTAGCAAGAATATGCATACAACTGCCTTAAAACTTTATTAAGTTGAGTTGCAGAAAATATAATAATTTTTAAAAACCTTAACTTGGGAAAGTTACTGTTATTTAAATTTCATTTTAAAAAGGTCCAGGTCATTTATGGTGAGCTTAATCTTAGCTTGAATAATTCTAAGACAGGCATAATGATATAAATCTATATTAATGAACTAGCATTCCCAGAACTTAACAAAAGCTGCCAGGAACTATTCAAGGAACTCCTTACAAAAAGGCTATTGATTATAAATAAGCTACATATTGTTTTCCATATATTCTTTCAAAATATGTTGTTTGTATGAAAGGTAATTTTAGGAAAAAAGTTGTACCTCTAATTATTCTCTAATTGGATATTTATCATATAGCTGGAAGGGATGGCTCCAGTATCTCCCTCTGTAGAGGTTATAAAAAAATTAACACCTTACAGTTAGATAAGAATTTACATGGGAAATGTTATTTTGTCACAACCTGTGATATAGGGAAGGGCAGAATAGAATTTAAATGTCTTAACATAGCCAACAAGGTCTTTGGTGGGCTATAAACTGTCTGCCTCACCAAACTTCATCTCATAACACTTGCCTCCTTGCTCTTTAAGTTCCAAGCATATTGGCCTTCATTTTGGCCCCCAAATATCCCAAGCTCCACTCTACCCCATGGCCTGCGCATATGTCGCTCTATATACATAGAAAAGTGTTCTTTGCCTCCTTCAGATCTCCCTTTAAAAAATATCACTTCTCCAGGGAAACCTTTGTGTCTGGTACTCCATCCTTGAAATTACACAGGCCCCTCTTTTCTATGATAAGCTTTCCTGTAGAACTTACCACTAATACAGCTTAAAAACTAATTTGAGATCCGGGCTTGGTGGCTCAGGCTGTAATCCCGCGCCTTTGGGAGGCTGAGGTGAGTGGATTGCCTGAGCCCATGGGTTCGAGATCCTCCTGGGTAGCGAGACCTCATCTCTACCATAAATAAAAAAAAATCAGCCGGGCATGGTAGCGCATGCCTGTAACTTCGGCTACTTGGAAGACTGAGGCGGAAGGCTAGCCAGAGCCCAGTAGGTCGAGGCTGCGGTGGCCAGGAGCAGCCACTGCACTCCAGTCTGGGCGACAGAGTGAGACTCCAACTCAAAAAAAACAAACTAACAAACAAAAAAAACTAATTTGAGGAGGTCTCTAAGAATATATTGGACTGAGCTGCTCTACACTCTACCACATGTTCTAAATGCAAAGAAATACTAAATACGCTATAATCACATTTATTTTTAAACATATAATACAAAAGGAAAAGACAGATTTCAAACTTTCAGGTGTCAAAAAAGGGAAATAAAAACAGCCATAATTACACAAATTGTCACTAGGGTGGTTTCAGGGTGAACTTGAATGTGGTCTGTAAAAGCAGAGGCTATAGCAGTTTTTATGTTTATGCAAATACAGGAAAGTATCTACTACTGACAGTCAGAGTACTAGGAAACATAAGAGCTCCACATTTTTAAAATGTCTAAAAAAAAAAAAATCAACCTGATCTACTTGTAAATTAACTGCCTGCTAGAAAAGCACACTATTCGTTATCTAAAAAAAGATAATAAAATACAGACTTTCAAAATATGTCATCCATAATGTCTGGCAAATATTCAGATAAGTAGACATGCAAAGAAGCAGAAAAAAACAAGTCATAGACACTACTATGAGATGACCCATACTCAGATATTGGAATTAGCAGATAGGATTTGAAGCAGCAATTATAAAAATGCTCAAAGTCTTAAGAGAAAAAATGGTCATGGTGAATAAACAAATAGTCTCAGAAGAGAAAAAAGAATAAAACAGAAACTTTAGAAGCAATTGATACCATTTCTAAAAGAAAATAATTATTATGGGTAGACAACTCACTTATACCACCTTCCTGATTCCTTGAAAAAGAAAACAAATATTCCTAATTTGTTCAAATGCTACTTTTCCTATGACCCAGAAAAATAAGAGAAAATCTGGTAGGAGGATTCAGGAAAATATTTCTTCTCTGATAAATAGAAAAACAGAAAAGTGATAACCATTTTTCTTTGGATGCTGTTTTGGATCAATATGTTGCTTATAACTGTTGCTATATCTCACAAATATGAAGAGAAAAAGCAGTAGAAAAACTGAAGAGCAAAACTATTGCGTCAATATGCCTCCTTGCTGATGTCATTGTTTCTCTGAATTAACTAACTCTGGAAATTTCCTACCCCTGGATTGCTTTTTAGACAAGATCATGTGTTGTTTTTTGTTTTTTTTTACTGTTTAATAAATTTTGAGTTAGATTTTTCTTTTATTGGAAGGTTGAAAACATTCTAACTAGTGAAACTACTACGGGACATATTACAATTAGAAGGATATTAAATCAAGAAATAAGGATAGAATAACATAATTATGTAAGTTTTTGTTGTTATATTGGAGGCCAACATGGCTCAAGGTAATAGGAATAATACTTGTATTTCTTGTTCATTAATGTATCCAAAAAACTTTGCACAATTCTGTGCAATACTCATATCAACAGAATAATCAAATTCAGTGCAGAAAAAGCATTAGAGTCCATTAACTTTAACATCCCCATTCAATATATAAGGACGTTCAAGCCTAAATTAATTTTCTGTCACAAATAGAAGGCATAAAATTCTTATCTCCTGACTTCTACCCTAGTGCTCTTTTCTTCACATTGCATCATCTCTCAATAAGGTTAACATTTTAAATATACTTGTATTTTCCTGTTCTATTTTCACTGAAGCAGGAATAGTGAAATACTAAGTTATTCTTAGGGAATTAGATTAAATAGTAAAGATTCCCACGAAAAAACTAAATTTAAAAAATAAAAATAAAAAATCCAGTACACATAAAAATACAGATCAAATCTGTTTACACACATGTGTATTTTTCACTTTGTAATTAAACATTTAATTTTAGGTATCGTGCTATGATTGAACTAATAAGGCATTTGGGTCTCTTTCCAGTAGCACTAAAACTGATGGAAAGATGAGAACACAAAATCAACAAAGACATTTCATATAGGTAGAAATAAATCAAACTCTTATTTTTGCCCCATGATATTATAGAAGTGGTTCTTATCTTAGAAAATCTTATAGGCTGACTGGTTCTTCCTATGTGTAGTGGACATCGATCAAATATTTTTTAAAATTCCAAAATTCCTTCTCTCTAATCTTTCGTGCAATTCATCACATAAACAACATAAATTTTCTGACATGCTTGCACACTTTTATAGTCAACGTTTTCCAAAATACCTCTTTCTCTTGTGAGAATCAGAAAAATTTTCTCTTCCTCTCATTCACCACTGTATGGAATAGTAATTTTACTTGAGAAATTTTAAACTACACAAGAAAAGGAAATTAGAGTTAAATAAATCTGATCTCACAGGAATAATTATCTCACTACTATCTGAATAGCTTTTAAAATTGCTAAAAGTTCAGTTCCGTTGTACTAAATTATTACTACATTTACTTTCACAAATGCATTAATTAAAAAGAAAACCATCTAAAAAGGGAGATCTACTATATTATTTTATTCTAGCTAATATTTTGGTTGGTAAAAATATCCTGTAAGTATATTTTAGACATTGGGCATGTTTTATAGTTCTCTGTTAATTATATTTGTTATTTTATTTTTCATTACATATTATATATTACAATTAATTTGAAGTGTTTGCAGAGGGAAGAAACATATAGGTTAATTCATTATTTGTTTTATTTTTGCTTTTGAAAAAATAGTCTTTTTTTAAAAGTTACAAACTCCAGGTCTAATTTGAATTACCCACTATGAACTTCTTTTTAAATATAAGTTTTATACTTCCAGTGTACTAGAATCAATAAGGTGAAAATCCTTATTTATAGAGAGAAAAATTATATTTTTAAAAATAACCTTATTTTCAGGGCAATTGTTATCTGCCCTCCTCCCTTCTATATGAGAATAATGAGCCAGAAAGATAGCAATGCCTTTCTACTTTACATCCACATCATGTAGGGAATTTAATTAATTTTTCAGAGCCAAAGAACCACCAAAAAATTCATTCCAAATTTATCACATAAAATAATGTTATTGTTTTAAGAGCTTGAATATAGAATTCCTTTTTATGACTATTTAGGAAGTGTCCATAATGATATTTTAGATATGATTTAGAAAAATATCATTTAAAATGTTATTGTATTAATATTTGCTTCTGATAATTAGTGTTATACCAGAAATTAAAGGGGAAAAAAAACTGTTGAATGTCTTCAGTTAGCAAATAATATATCTAAGTAAATTTTATGAGCTGCAATATAATTATAAAATACAATGATTTACAAATAAAAGCAGACGGTGTCAATTACAGTATACAGAAATAGGGGTTATACTTAAAAGTATACCAAGATGAAAAACTTATATAACACATAACATCAATGATATACTTAAATTAAACAACCTAAGGTAACTATTTACTTTTAGGAGACAATTCTATGCCATTTACTTTTAGTGTTCAGGGTGTGGCAATCCAACTGCAATAAGTTAGCCATGAAATGTAAACTAGAATATAATGTGTGCAAAACAAAAATAAATTCTTGCTCTTTAGTCTGGCATAAAGGTAATATCTAAAATTATTAACATAATACACAGAGGCTAGGAGACTAAAACTTCCAACACTTTCCAAGTCAAAAGAGTTAGAGATTATGACTCTGAGTAAATCTTTAAGGCCAGAGAATTTTTTTAATTTGAGAAAGATTCATAAAACCTACATCAAACCTCCCAACCAAATGTCATGCATTCCATTCTTGAAGTGAACAACAAAAGGACTTTTGATAGTTTATATTCAGCCTCAAGTAAAAAGATATTTTGCATACATGAATATGGGATTTCCAAGTGCCTTGGCAGATACCACACATACACACACTCATGCACACACAAATCATCTAGATTACTTTTAAATATATGAATTCCAGGGCTCTACCTCCTTCCCACTGTGGCATAATTGTGTTTTGCTTTGTCATACAATTAGCTTAGCAAAAGAAATAAAACATACAGTGTAATAGCACAATAGGTTAAATATATCTTATGCTCACTGGCCATATTTTTTCCCAGGATGTAAGTGGGTTTATGATATGGTGTAAAATCTTGGTGGCTAATTTATACTCGTTCTTTAAGACTTGTCTTATGTACCCCAACCCCACCGAAAGTCCTCCCAAACTTTCTTACTCTCTTAGCCTGACGTAATTACCTCCTCTCATTGCTATGTGTATTTCTGTTATTATACTTAACACATTCCAATTTATCTCCTTCACATGACTGTGAACTCTTTAAAATTAGAAAACCCTCTTTTGGGATCTTTGTGCTTCCAAATGCCTAGCTCCTGGCTCCTAGATTTCTCAATAAGTATTTATTGAATAAATGACTATGGCAATTTTACATACACTAAACACATATGGTAAAAATTCCATCTTATTAATCCTAAGTAGCAGATCTATATATCATAATCTCCCATGGTGTTCATTTTAGATTTATCTTTGGAGAGTTACTAAAAGCAAAGCTATTCAAGGTAGTAAAAATATTGTGGTTCCGTACACTAGGGGTAGATAAGGAGAGATTACCAACAAGTACAATGAAAATAGTGACAATTATATTAATAAAGATGATAAAGAAAACAGGATAGAGTATACATATAGATATCAAGTAGTTTCACAAGGAAAAAGTATTGTGAAAATTTTCATGGCCTCTAGGTTTAAATCTAACTCCTCCTGAGGAATGAGATTCTTGTTCTCAGGGAGAATTATTTTACATTAAAAAAAATTATAGTGAAAGTTCAATTGTCTAAGTGAGGATAATTTTTTGTTTAGTTTAGAAAACATTGTGTAGTCTCTCACTTATTTTGAAGATCTTTCCTACTAAATAAAAATTGCATAATTAGGTTCCAGGCAATATGTTGTTCTGTGTCAAAGCCCTCAACTTACAAATTGAGTGATTTCTGAAATCATAAGTACTGAATGAATTACAACTTTGTGCCTGAAGTAAGAATAAGAAAAATGAGAAAACAGATGAAAATTAATGAATTGATGATCAATAATTTTTATATAAATTTATTAATACCAATTATATCCAAAATGATATCACCTTTTAATATATTTAAATACTCAGTTATAATATTAGTTATATACAATGAACTATAATTTAGTTATCAAACCTATAGATATATTTTAATTTGGATTACAAAGCTAAAGACCAAGGTCTCAATGGTCAATTCAAAATGCAGCTACACAGTAAATAGAACATAGCTAGGCTTACCAACCAAATCCTGTAATAGATGGTTCTCATCTGATACAACTAACAGAAGTGCATTTGGGGATTTAACTCTCTCTCTCTCTCTCTCTCTCTTTCTCTCTCTCAAACCCATTTGATAATTAATGTGTTTTATATAAATGCATTTCAAAACACATTTATATAAAACACATTAATTATCAAATGGATTTTTAAAATATTTTAAGTCCTTAGCAGCTCATAGTATGTTAGATATGAGTATATCATAGCGGATTATTCTAATATTATTATTATATTGTTATTAATATTCTATATTATTATTCGATATAATAATATTCTAATAATATCATTACTATTAATATTATTGTTAATATTCTATATTATTATTCTATATAATAATATTCCAATAATATTATTACTATTAATATTATTATTCTAATAATAACTGAAAATCCTGGATAAAAATCCTGCTACCTTTGATCCCGTATATCTTAAAGTCTTTCGAACATTAATATATTCTTTCAGTAACTATTTATTGAGAACTTATAATACCTATAAATGTCAGAAGAGGGTAGATTTGTCAAATGTTACTGTAAATAATTTCCGAGGAAGATGTTTGGATAGCTCATAAACAAAATTGCCTTTAAAAATGTTCTGTATTCCAAATTTTAATGCAAAATGTTAAAAAAAATAAACAAGAGAGGACAGGAACAAGATGGCAATGGTATAGGTGGACTTGTGAGATTCTCTGAACGTGAGTTCCCAAAAAGACTCTTACTTTTCTTCCCCCAACCCCCAGCCCACCACCAGCCATGCTGGTCCAAGGCCCGGGGACCTTCGGTCCCACGCAGGGCCGGATATTGCGGTCCCCTGCTGCTGTTGTTCCACTGCCTGTGTGAGTCTCGGATCCCAGATCCCTCCCTGGCTACATCGTCTCCTGCCCGGCACCCAGCACCAAGCCAGTGGTCACTCAGGGAGGCTCTGGGCACCTGCCCCTCAGAAACACGTGTCCCGTTCCTGGCTAAAGTACCCTGTGGGGGCCCAGGGTCACTCTCGTTGCTCACCACCTGCCCTTTGGAGCTTTGGAGCTCTGGAGTTCTGGGCCAATTCTGGCTGAGGCACTCAGCACATGACCCCAACTGGGGGACCCAGACAAGCGGAGAGAAACAGATCAGCAAAAACTGCCTCAACCATTCTCCAGGCAGAGACTTCCATTGCCCCACCCACCTAACAACAAACCCTACCTCAGTTCCTAAGGTAACATTACAAAACAGGAGACAAAGCCCCACCCCTATGCTGAATCAGACAAAATCAACGCCCAGGCAGCTGACTAAAAAAAAAAAAAAAAACAAAAAAACCCAAACTGTGAGTAAATCTAGCTGCCTGCAATGAAAAACAAAGGGGAGAGGCCAGAGATCAGAGCTGAAGTGACTTTAGTCTGATCACTTACTTTGACTTATGATTTTATCATTTTGACTGTTTTGATCATGTTTGTTGTTTGCCTTCTGACTTACACTGTTTCTTGATTTTATTGGTCTGTCTCTGTGTAGCTATCAGTATTCTTTAGGGAATCTTTCTTATGTGTCTTTTTTCACTTCTTTCCAGCCTTGTGTCTCTTTCTCACCTGATAGTTGGTATGTATGTCTGTTTTCCCTCTCGCTCTTCTCTCTTTCTAACTTCCTATTGACCCCCCCTTCCTCCAGTATTTTCCTCTGTTATACCCCCCTTTTTAATCTAGTGACCAAGACTATATACTGCTGAACAAACAGATTGTAAGGCAGAGGGGAATAGGTTCCAATGTGCTCATACACCTGTTCGTGAATGCTAGAATCAGCATATACATTCTGAACCATAGCTTCCCTCTCCATTAAACTTCAAAATTGCAAAAAGTACAGACTGCAGCCTACACTCCAACCTCAAAAGTGAACAAAGCCAGAAGACCCTTATAAGGAAGAACAGGATATTGCAGAAGAGAAATAAAAGCAACCACACCTTCCCTCAAAAACAGAATTAAAGAAGGAGAGGGAAAGGGGGAGAGAGAGAAAAATCTACACAAATGAAGTAAAACCAAAAGAAGAGTATGGGTCTCTCCCAGACACCTGGGAGGGAAGACACTGAGAAAACTGACTTCAGAATGCAAACAATGAAGAGCCCCCAGAATGAAGGGTCTAAAACTACAAACCTAGATATCAAGACATTAATGGAGAGATTAAAAAGAATTGAGGAGACACAAGAAAAACTAGGAAGGAGCTGATATATGAGATAACAATAATAAAGAATACTATGAATGACATAAATAACAAACTGATAAGCATGGAAAGCAGAATTACCCAAGCAGAAGAAAGAATCTCAGAGCTTGAGGACCAAAATACAGAACTAACCCAAACTCTTAAAAACACAGAAAATAAGCTCAAAAAGACAGAACAAAACTTTCAAGAGATGAGCGATTACTTCAAGAGACCAAACCTAAGAGAAATTGGCATTCCTGAGGCAAAAAGAGAGACAGAGACCACACTGGAACAGACTTTCCATGAGATCATTCAAGAAAACTTCCCTTATCTAATCAATGATGCAAAAATTCAAACACAAGAGATTCCAAGAACCCCTGCAAGACAACAAATGAGAAGATCAACTCCTAGACACATAACAATTTGCTTAAACAAAGTAGGCATAAAAGAAAAAATCCTGAAGGCAGCAAGAGAAAAAGGCCAGATCACCTACCATGGAAGACCAATCAGAATAGCAGCAGATTTATCTACAGAAACCCACAAAGACATGGACACTAAACAGCATGATGCTAAACAACTCCTGGGTCAATGATAAAATCAAAACAGAGATCAAAAGATACCTGGAAACAAATGAAAATGAAGAAAAATCTTACCAAAATCTCTGGGACGCCTTAAAAGTTGTAGTAAGAGGGGAACTTATATCCCTACAAACAGACATGAAGAAAATGGAAGGAACACAAATTAACAGTCTAACAAGCCACCTAAGGAAGCTGGAAAAGCAAGACCACAAAAACCCTAATTTCAACAGAAGAATTCAGATTACCAAAATAAAAGCCCAAATCTAGGACATTGAAAACAAAAAGATAATACAAAAAAATCAATGAAACAAAAAGCTGGTTCTTCAAAAGAATAAACAAGATTGATGATCACCTACCTAGACTTACCAAGAAAAACTGACAAAAAACCCAAATAAGCACAATCAGAAACACAAAAGATGAAGTCACATCTGACCCTGAAGAAATACAAAAGATCATTAGAGACTACTATGTACACTTGTATGGAAACAAACTTGAAAACCTTAAGAAAAGGAGACTTTCTGACATCACACAACCTACCTAGGTGGAACAAGAA